>NW_007742321.1:21558-22102 GCF_000696425.1 Galeopterus variegatus
TTGTTTTTGCTTGGTTCTATCAAGAACAAGCAATTCCATTAATAATTTCACTGAAAGTATTTTTTCCTCATTTAAAATACAGATGTGAAAAAAATTTACAACTTCGTTTTTCTAAAGAAGAGCCAATAAGCAAACCGGGGAATTTGTATAAAATGACAGAAAGCAATAAATGAACGTTCTAAATTTATATTTTCCACTGTTTTGATAACATTAAAAAATTAAACAGAGGGTGACCAACATGGTGTCTGTGCTGCCCTGGGTTTTGCCTCTACTTTCAAGTGTAGCCTAACAATGATTAGGAGCAAGGGTTCTGGCGGCCAAGCTGCTTGGATTTTGNCCCCCACCTCTAATGCAAAAATCCACAGGTAAGAGTCTTTCCCCTCAAAAACCACTCAAAAGTGAAAACGAGCAACTACATCATCAGATGAGCAGCTATCAATGAAGAGATACAACAAGCGTGAAAAAAACAGGGAAACGTAACACCCCCAGAAGAAGACTCCAGTGGCGGTAGGAAGACACCAAGAAACTGGTGACTTGACCGAAG
>NW_007742322.1:0-1004 GCF_000696425.1 Galeopterus variegatus
TGAAATCCTTTCTTTCTTGGGGCTTGCAGGGTATCTTTGCCTATGGATTCCTAACTTTAGCTTGCTAGCAAAACCACTTTATGAGGCAGCCAAAGGGGATCCTGCCATTCCCTTAGACCCCACAAAGCCCACTCATTCTCCCTTCCAGCAATTAAAAGCCACTCTCCTCACAGCCCCAGCTCTATCACTCCCAAACCTATCTCATCCTTTTATCCTATATGTCACTGAGACCCAAGGATTAGCAGTCAGGGTTTTGGGACAAGAGGCAGGAGATATTTTCTCCCCGGTTGCATACCTCTCTAAACAACTAGACACCACAGCTCGGGGATAGGCCCCTGTTTATGGGCCTTGGAGGCAGCTGCACTTTTAACACAAGAAAGCTCTGAACTAACTTTTGGACAACAAACAGTCAAGACCTTCTCAGCCATAAGGCCAAGACAATTCTCTTCCCTTCCAGCCTGCAACTTATTCACCTTACTTTCAATGAAAATTCCCAATTTACCTTTAAAGCTTGCCCTCCCTTAAATCCAGCCACTCTCATCTCAAAATACTCATGACCTTTAGAACACAATTACATGGAGGCTTTAGACCTCTTTTTCAATCCCTTTCTGCACATCTTCTCGCATCCCATCATGTGGCCCCAACATACGTGGTTCATAGATGGGAGCGCCACCTCCACACCTGCCCCCCAGGTGGGTTATGCCATAGTAAATCTAACACAAGCTATTGAGGCTTCTTCCCTCCCCCCTAACACCACTTCCCAACAGGCAGAACTCATTGCTCTCACCCGTGCTCTCACTCTGGCAAGTAACAAACGAGTCAACATATACACTAATCTAAGTATATTTACTACATCCTACACATGTGCGTGGCCATACAAAAGGAGAGAGGATACATGACCACTCAAGGAGAGCCCATAAAAAATGGACATCTTATCAAGATACTTCTTGAGGCTGCACAACTCCCAAAGAAGGTTGGGGTTATACACTGCAGAGGACACCAAA
>NW_007742322.1:5252-10377 GCF_000696425.1 Galeopterus variegatus
TTTCAACTCGTTTTTATGTCAGTCATTCCTTTACTCCTTGCCCTTTGGCCAAACTCACTTTCCCAATCCTGAGACTCATGGGAATTACATCATTGTACTTTGTTTCTCTTTGGGGCTGCTGAATATTTTGAGTAGTCTCAAAACGTACATATAAATTTCTGCCATCATTCAAGTCTCAGCTGGGCTCGCCCTGATGTTTAGTAATCTTTTACTTTGCCTTCGATTAACTACAAACTCACCACTTATAATGGACATCTTTTATTTTTGCCTGCCCAAATATTCACTTCCATTTATTTGATAACAGCACCTCAATATTCCTTTGGGAAACTCTGCCACTCCCACTTTCAATCTATGTGGTCTGAGAAGAAGAGCTTATCCCCCCAACCCCCATAACATATACACACACAGAGTTTTATGGGTGAGCGAGTGATACCATCAACTAGTCAACTTGCTAGTTCTTTCTCTTCACAGGAATGAGTATGTAATTTAAGTCTGTATATTGAGACTCAGTTCCAGAACTTTGCTGAACTATTGGGAAAGAGGGATTATTTTTGCATTGGGTTGCTAAATTGGTTGAATATAAGCCTGAAGCTAAGAGTATATAATTTCTTTCTTTCTTTTTAAAAAATTTTTTTTTTCTTTTTGGCAACTGGCTGGTTGGCGATTTGAACCCTTGACTTTGGTGTTATAACACCATGCTCTAACCAGCTGAGCTAACTGGCCAGCCCTTTTTGGGGGGGTAGGGAGCAGGGAAGCCAATCTTGCTACTGACTAATTCTACCTAGAACAGAACTCAACACAGAGAAAAATAGGGCCAAAAGATGAAAATACAAGGGTACTTCAAAAAGTTCTTGGGAAAATAGAAATAAAAGATAATACAAATCTTTCCATGATCTTTTTTCAAGACCCTCATATATTGCTGATGGCATCACTTGAGCATTTGGATCCAAACATGCTTGAAATTATTGTAGACTTATCTGTATAAACTAACGAATATTTATTTTCCTTGGGCCAACTTGAGTTAGGTTTCTGACATTTCACTGAAGTGAGTCCTAACTAATGCACCACTCTACAGAAACTGTTTTCTTAAATGTTGTCATTAATACTAACTATAACAACAGACATTTTTTGAATACTTACTATATGCCAGATATCATTCTAAAGCACTTTACTTGAAAAAAATCATTAAAACCTCACTATAACTCTATAATGTTAATATTATTATCACCTATTTATAGATGAAGAAACTACAGAATTTATGGATGAAGAAACTATATAGAGGCACAGAGGTTTAGAAATCTGTCCTAAGGTTACACACTTGTAAGTGGTAGAGTTGGTATTCAAGACAGGGCACCATGGCCCCAAAGTTCCATACTTCTGCTATTCACTGCTGCCTCTGAGTCAGCAAATCCAGTCCTTAGCCTCTTTGCCACTTCTTCACTATCCACTTGTCCTTCAAACTCTCATAAAAAGCCTTTGCTTTCCAATCCTTCTAATAGGAACTTCTTTAGCTTTTCTTCTGCTCTGCCTCCTAAATCTAGAATTTTCCTAAGGATTCAGTGTTCTTCCCTTGATGATCTCACAACTTCAAATATCATCTCTGTGCAAATGATACCATTAACTCAAGCTTTTTAGTTTGAACTGCCTGCTGCCTCTATATCACCTAAAAGTCTTGCTGAGGCCTCAAATGGCATAAATTACGGCAAAAAAATGTTGAGGTTGTAGGAAAAAGTTACATTTTGTATTAATTAATTCATGCTTGGCTGGATATCATAACTAACACCAGAGGTTATAAAACTCAACCATCAGGTAACACAGATTATCAACACAGGTGCTCTGGGATAACTATGGTGAGATGAGAGATGTTATATCAATTACCAAGCAGTTACATCTGTCCTTATTTTCTATCTTATAATCATAAAGTTGAGATTTTGTCTTTTTACTAAAAAGTAAAAGATCTTCCCTAAAATATTGAAAATAATACTCTTCATTTATAACTTTGAGACTATGAATATTTGTTAAGATGTTCATCGAAGAAAACTGTTTCTTCACTTCCAGTTATAAATTTACAGGTTTTTAGTTCACCAGACTTGTACAAATGAACTCTTCTCTGGAGCTATGGTTCTCAAACTTATCATTAATTGAAGTCACCTGAGGTTTCACACCAAACCATTCTGATGCAATTATACTAGAGTGACAACAGGGTGTTAGTAGTTTCACAAGCACTCCAGGTGATTCTAATGTGCTTCCAAGGCTGAGAACCATTGCTCAGAGGTACACGTTTTAGGATTCCTAGATAAATATGGAACACCTAGTTTAATCTCTAACAACCATTTTTAGTGTATTTTTATACTAAAAATGTTGTAAAGCTAGGGCTAGGGTTCACAGACCCAGTTGTACAGACTGGGTTACAAACCCTCCACACGCAGGTCTAAGTAATAGGAAAAGGTCCTGGGAGCCGTGGGTGAAAAGTTAATAGGCTTTACTGAGAGCTAGGAGCAGCTGCCCTAGTGGCTTCCCACAGAGTCCCAAGAAGGGCACTGTATCAGAGCTATTAGTCCTTTATACCTAAGTCCATAACCCAAAACACCAGGGTGCACATGCACAATTACATCAGACAATAACAAGGAACACCTGGGCGCACATGCACCTCTACATCAGATGCTCCGCAAGATTCTGAACATCTGAGGGGCCCTGACCATTTTTTCTATATTTTTCCAACAAATGTATTCACTGTTTATCAATAATTTGATTTTAAATTTGCATCCTCTGTTTTTACTTGCCAAGCTTGTCTACCCTATCAGTTCTTTGACTTTACTCTATGGCTTCACAGCAAGTAATAGGTTAAATTACATTCCTTCATTAGAAAGTATTAAGACTTTTGTCTTGTCTTTCTTTTTTCAGGCCTTTTTGTAATAAACCTTGCATCTCTCAGTGTTGATTTCTTTAAAAAGAAAGCACTGCAAATTCAGCCCCATAGCCAATTTTTTCTTCTAGATGCTGCCCACAGTTTCCCACGTGTTTTCCATGTGGTTCCCTCCAGCAATGGAAGGTCAGGTCCCTCTCAGGCTTCAAATCTCTCTGACATCTGCTGTCTCATCTTTCTGATTCCAGCTGGAAAAAGTTTTCTGATTTTATTTTTTATTTTTTTAAAAGATGACCGTAAGGGGATCTTAACCCTTGACTTGGTGTTGTCAGCACCATGCTCCCCAGTGAGCTAACTGGCCATCCCTATATGGGATCCGAACTTGTGGCCTTGGTGTTGTCAGCACCGCACTCTACCGAGTGAGCCACGGCCCAGCCCCCCAAAATTTTCTGCTTTTAAATGCTTGTGTGATTAGATTGGGTGTACTTGAGTAATCCAAGATAATCTCCCTATTTTTGTCTGTAACCTTAGTAACATCCATAAGGTCCCTTTTGCTAGATAATGTAACATATTCACAGGTTCCAGGGATTAGGACATGGATATTTAGGATGGTGGGCATTCTGCCTACCACAGTTGTCTTGGATAATCGTTCACCTCTTTTGTTCTATCTGACCCCTTTTCTTGCCCCTTAATTATAGCTGAATACATCCTTTAATGGCTTGCTGAGAAAGGATGCCTAAGAAAAATATTTAAAACTGTGCATATTTGAAAATGTCTTTTTTTAACCTCTACTTTATCAATTTCAAGTTTGGAAATAATTTCTCTCAAGTTATCTTTCATTTATGTTTCTGTTGAGAAGTCCAATGCCATTCTGACTTCTGAATTCTCATAAATGATCTATTTTGTCCTCCCTAAAAGTTACTAAGATCTCTCTGACCCACGCTCTTTGAAATTTCACAACAGTACACTTTGGTATAGACAATTTTTATCCACTGATCTGAGATCTTGTTCGCTATTGTCCTTCAGTTCTGAGAACTGCTGTCCCGTTTTTTCAGATAATTCTCTTTCCTTTCTTACTCTCTTAGATATCCGACCTTTTCTTGCCTAATTGCTCTGACTAGAACCTCCAGTTGACAGAAGCGTCAAGAATTGACATTCTTGTCTTATCCCTGATCTTAAGTGAAAAATACTTATTCTTTCACGATTAAGTATGATATTAACTATGGATTTTTCATAGATGAACTTTTATTAGGTTGAGGAAGTTCCCTTCTATTCATAGTTTGTGTTTTCATCACAAAGAGTGTTGGATTTTGTCAAATGCTTTTTCTTTATTGAAATAATCATGTGGTTTTGTCCTTTATTAAAATGGTGTTTTACCCTGATTAATTTTGTATGTAACACCAACCATATATTCTTGAGATAAATCCCACTTGGTCATGGTATAATCCTTTTTCTATGTTGCTGGATTTGGTTTGCTAGCATTTTGTTGAGGATTTTTACATTAATATAAGGTATACTGCTCTGTAGTTTTCTTGTGATGTCTTTGATTTTGTTACCCATTTCATTGGATTTTCAGGTGGGAAGTCATTGCATAGAGCTCTAGGCTTGGGACAAGGCAAATGAAAATTTCTGTATCTAGCGAAGAAAGCTACACAATATTTTGAGGTTTCTTCCTAACTTCCTTTCTCTTCCTCAAGCCAAACTTGCTTTTCATATTCCAAGTCTTACTTATAGTCTTTTGATCATCTCTTTTCATTGCTCTGTCCAGAGTGTACGACACTCTGGCAAGTCAACATTTACTGGAAGTGGCCCCCTCACTCCCTGAATAAGCACTTTTGATTCACCTGTAATCATTAAGTCACCTCCCAACTGAAATTTGTCAAGAGTAGTCAAGCACAGTTTAGTGGCTAATCCTGGTTGCGCATAGGTGGAGCCTTAGGCACAGAAAGGTAAGTAACGAAGACAGTGATATCAGAAGGGAAAACTAAACCCAGGTAGTGGTGCCGCCTTTGGAAGATCTCAGGCATGGAGGTGGGTGGCTGGGACGCCTACGGATTTTAGCAGGGATCAGACCTGGCAGGTGAACTCGGACCTCCGAACTGTAGCAGGGGCCTGGTGAGGACAAGAGACACAGCTCCCACAACTTCTGTTGCTCCGGTAAGGGGAGGACGAGATGGAAAACTTTCCCACCGTTCCGCCCGGCCCGCCGGTCTGCTCAGGCTCAGGGCCCGGCGCCGCCCACGCGCGAACGCGCAGCGG
>NW_007742322.1:11341-17600 GCF_000696425.1 Galeopterus variegatus
GGGCTGGGGCGGGCGGGGTCGCCTCCCGCCCCAGCCTCGGGAGACGCGGCGGCGGTTTAACTTGGGCACCTGGGGCTCTGTGAGGTGGCCTCGGGGCGCGCCCCGCCTAGGGTGTGGAATTACGCCGGGTCTGGAAACCCGAGCCCTGGCGGCGAGGGGCCGGGGGGTGGGGGGTGGGGCCCTTTACTAAACGCCGTGCGGTTCCCAGGTGAGGAACTACGGCCTGTTTCACCTCCGAGCGTGTGGGAGAGTCGGCGCACACCCCCTTCCAGGGCCGGTTCCCTCTGCCCAGATCCACTTTCTTTTGTCTGGTCCATTTCAGTATCAGCGTTTCAGCTGCTTTTGTTGCAGCCTTGGGTCCGGAGTGTGCAGACTTTCTGCTAGGCAGAGGTCATAAGTAAGCTCTGAAATAACACCGTTGCGGAGGTGGCGAGAGGGTCCTTTGGAGGGAAATTATTATGAGTGCCATAATTAGTACTAACATGTATACATTACCGCGTTCTTTTTGAAATAGTGCCTAATATTTCTGTAGCATCTAATAGCCTTAAGTGCACCCGCCAGAACGTTCATTAGTTAACTTCAAAGGAGCATTATGTGGTCAGGTTACTATTAACCCCATTTTACAGGCCAGACCGCTGAGGCACCCAGGAAAGAAAGTGATTATATCAAAACTAAGCAGTCAGCCCTTCTGCAAGCTGTGATTAGAACTTCTCTGAAGAAGAGTTATCCTGGTCCGGTCAGTCTCTCAGCTTCAAACAAAATTTAGCGCTCAAAGAATTCCTGTCTGATACTCATTCTATTTTTATGTACTCATTAATTCTTTCTTAAATCTTAAATCCTTTCAACTCTTGGAATAGTACCCCTAAAAGTGATACTTAAAAGATCAGAATCTTTTCAGTCATTGAAATAGGATTACCAGAGACGAAGTGGGGTGTATATCTTTTGTTTTCCATCTGTCAGATCTTTCATTTTCTGTATAAATATAGTGCCACTGGTAGCCCAAGCATACTTGGTAATGATCATAGCAGAGACCCGAAATATTTATTCAATACATAAGTAGAATGGAGGAAGCGAGCTACTAAGTATCCTTGAATATTGAACAGCAAGTTTTCTTTTCTCATAGAGAATTAAAAATTTAGGAGAATAGTCGTTTTAATGATTTCAATGAAAATTAAGTTGTAATAGTATGCATATTATGTTGTGCTTTTTTCCTCTCTCCAGAGTCATCAACAATTTACCAGTTTCCGTAGGGTTTGCCCTTAAATGGTTTTCCCAATTGGATCTTTTATTGCCCCGTTTTTCTTCCTCTTTTTAATTTTTATATACTTGGTTTTTCAAAGTGAAGATTTTTTTTTTTTTTTACTCTAAAATTCAAAGAAGAGTTGAAAAAAACAACAGCTTTCTTTCTTGGTAAAATAGACTTAACTAGGACTTTTATGAGTGTGTCTGAGGACAGGCACCAGCCTCTTTAATGAGTAACTCATACATCAAGCAGGAATTCTTCCAGGCAAGTATGCTATGAATTAATAATCATTTTTAATAGATCTCTGTAATATTTTATGACACAGCTACCTGAATATTAATAATACTTTTTACTCACATAATGCCTTTTTGTCAAGGAGCATAAAGGTAAAAAATTTTACTTAAGTTTTTCTAACTACTAGCACATATTTTAGGGGATAGTGTACCTAATCTTAATTGTTGACTCATGGAATAAACACAATTCTCTTTCCCTTATACCACATCCACTCAGACGTCTGAAAAAAGAATCTGTCTTCTCCTTCATAGGAATATTTTGAGAATTAATAAAGTAATGTCTGGAAAATAGTTTGAAGACTGTGGAAGAAAACTGCCTTGTGACTTTGAAGTGTTACTATAGAGTCATGAAACAGTTTCCCTAAACATTTATGTTTTTAAAGAGCATGTAATCATTCCAAGTAGTCACCTTAGGAGGCTAAAAACTTATTCCAGTAGTGCTGCTGCTATTCATAACTATTTTGAATCTTTTGAAATTTTGAGTCAATTATTTTGAGTAACATAAAAAAAATATATATATATATATATGTATATCTAGGCAGCTGGCCAGTAAGGGAATCTGAACCTTTGACCTTGGTGTTATAACACTGCACTCTAACCAACTGAGCTAAAAAGAAAAAAAAATTTATGATCACTTTTATAAACACTTGTTTTTGTTTGTATTTTTTAAATGAAAAACTGTAACTCAGCTTGAGCACCCATTTTATTTGCTAAACTTGGCAGAATGATTTGTGCGGGGTTGTAAAAATTAGTTCTACCTTCAAGATTTTACCATTTTTAAGGATATTTAAAGGATTATCCTGATGGCTATGAAGCCAATTTCAAAAAGATAATTTAAAAATAGTTTTAAATAATGGCAAAATTGTTAGAATAAGCTTGCAACATTCCCTGAGGACTACTGTGAAGGGGGCAATGTTTACTGGTATGCCGAAGTTCAACATGTATGTGTACATTTGCATGTTGTCGATTACTTTGAAACTAATAAATTGTATTGTAACCCATGAGTTGCCTCTTTATCATGTTACCGAAACTCCAAAGGTCCTTTTGCTCGCCACTCAGTAGCCAATAATTGAGAGACACATTTAGGTGTAAGGAAAGGTGGCCTTTAATCAGGAAGTAGGCAGCCGGGGGAAATGGTGGACTCACGTCTCCAAGACCATCTCCACTTTTCCCAAACTTGCCAAAGGGTTTTATGGGAACAGGTGGTAGGGGACTGATTCATGATTACCTAAGGAGGGATGTGCAGGCATAATCATAAAATTGCAGATAAACATCAAAGAACTTCTCAGGTGATAGCTGATTCATGGTGACCATCTTCCATGAAGTCAAGTCATGGGTTCAGTTCCTGTTAACCTCAAAAAAGATCTAGTTAATAAGCTAGTAAAGAATGGCTATCTGAGTTAATAGTTTCTTCTATAATTATTCTGTGTACAATGTGAGCAAAAGTCATTATGTTCTAACAATCATGTGAACAAGAGTCATTGTATTCTAATGTCCCACTGCAAGCTATGTGGTTCAGGTTACAAGAGTAAGAAAAAAACTTTTTAATTTAGAAGTTTAACAAAATGGAGTCATTACTGTTCAGCCTGTTACAATCACATTGATTTTCTTGAGAATATTTTACGTATATGTTGAGTAGACTACATTAAGTAGATCACACATCATACTGGAGCAGTATTAGTATATGTAGAGCTAGGGCTGGGTCTGGAGCTCACAGACCCCTCAAGCCTGTTGTCCAGACTGGGTCACAAACCCTTCACACTCAGGTCTATGAGCTAGGTAACTGGAAGAAAGGTCCTTGGAGCCTTGGTTGAAGAAAGAGTAGTCTTTCTCTGCACACACACATCTAGGAGCTAGATAGTCCAAAGAGAAACTCAAAACTCAACTGCTACGGGCAAAGTCCAAAGAAAATCTGAGCAGCTGCCAGCAAAGTAAACATGCTCTATTTTTAGATGCGAGCTCTCTGCTGACCAGCATTTCAGGGCCACTGCTCTACACAACTCTCAAGAACACAAGAATAGCAACAAAACTAAAAAGATACATTGGTACGCATGTGTACTAACTCCATCCACACACACACAATTTGTTTAAAAAGAATGTGCTGCACCACACCCAACCAGACCTGAGGTGAGGGGGCCCGATTAAACTATTCTATTATCCCAACAGTATATTTCATACAGAAGTTTGAACTTCGCATAGATGCAAGTATAAGTCTTTGCAATAATTTAGAATCATAACATTTGGCTCCACATTATGTGTTTTGAGTACAGTATGGCTGAGGAAAAATAGCCTTATCAAAATATGAAATTGCTGTTTTCAAAATTATTAGCAAAATATAAAATTACTGTTTTCAAAATTATTAGCAAGTGGTGTGTATGCCACTTTCTTGACTACACTGCTGTCAAAAGACAAAATTTCAACAAATTTAATTTAAAAGTCGAATTGGGGCTGGCCCGTGGCTCACTCGGGAGAGTGCGGTGCTGATAACACCAAGGCCCCGGGTTCGGATCCCATGTAGGGATGGCCGGTTCGCTCCACTGGCTGAGCGTGGTGCTGACAACACCAAGTCAAGGGTTAAGATCCCCTTGCCGGTCATCTTTTAAAAAAAAAAAAAAAGTCGAATTGCCTTTTATTAGTGATTCCAGAATCAGGCAGCATCTCATTCTATAAAAAAGAATGAGTTCTCTGCTAGGCGTGGCATAACAATTGTTTTTGTAAGGTGGAAACAAAGCAGCAGAATAATAATGAAAAAGTGGACTGGTTAACATCAGGTTACTTTTCTTGTAAGGGCTAAAGCAGAGGTGATTTCCTTATTATGCTGGCTCAGGTTGACTGAGACCCTTTGAATTGGTTGCTGTGAATCTCCTGTTTCTAGGAAAAACTGGTCTGTTTGGGGTTTTACCTGCCTTCTGAAAGTTTCATTTGATTATATAGCACTTAGTGTGAGTGTCTTCATTTTGTTTTGTCTGTTGTGGCCTTGTAAAGGAGCTTAGTCTAAAACAGTGATCTCCTGCTGTGGATTGAATTTCCCCCCAAACTCCCAGAAGCTTAATCCTCACTATAACTGTTGAGAGTGGGAAATTGTGTTATAATAATTGAAAGGTGAGGTCTTGAAGAGGTGATTAAATTGTGAGGAACATGCCATAGTGAATGGATTAATCCATTTGATGGTTTAGTGGTGGTCATGGGTGTGGTTCTGATAGCTTTAAAAGGAGAGCACATGAAAGCTCACTTTCTTTGCTTCTGCCATTTCACCATGTGATACCCTGCCTTGCTGTAGACTCACCACCAAAGAAGGCCCTCACCAGATGTGTTCCCTGGACTTTGGACTTCTCAACCTCCAAAACTGTAGGCAATAAATATTGCTTCTTTACATATTACCCAGTTTGAGGTATTTCTGTTATAGGCATCAGAAACAGACTAATACAGAAAACTGGTACCAGAGAAGTGGGGTGTGGCTTATAACAAATACTCGAAAATATAGAAGTGGCTTTGGAACTGCATATTGGGCAGAGGCTAGAAGAATTTGGAGAAACAGGCTAGAAAAAGCCTAGAGGAAAGTTTAGAACATCTAAGAAGCTGACTGAATGGTGATTACCAGAATGCTGATAGAAATATGGACAGGAAAGTCCATTCTGAGGAGATTTCAGATAGAAATAAGAAGTTATTGAAAACTGGGGCGAAGATCACCATTGCTATGGACTTACAAGGAACTTGGCTGCATACTGTTCAAGCCCCAAACCTATATGGAATATGGAACTTAAAGGTGCTGAACCAGGGTATTTGGTGAAAGAAATCTGTAAGCAGCAGAGCATTCAGGAAGCTGCATGGGTACTTGCAACAGCCTAGGCTGAGTTATGGCAGAAAAGACATGACATAAGGCCAGAATTTATAATTCAAAAGAAAGCAGAAGACAAAAAATTGGAAAGCTTTCAATCTGGTGACATAAAGAATAAAATGGTGTCTTTGGAAGAAGAAAACAATATTATAGCCCAGCGACTATTAGCTTAGGAGACTAATACAGAAGAAAGGGATTATCAAGAGAATAGAAAAAAGGCTTTGAAGGCATTTCAGAGATTTTCAAGACATCACCTCCCATCACAGGCCTAGAGGCCCGGGGTGGCAGAATGGTTTTGGGGAACAGGCCCAAGGCACCCTGCACAGGCTCGCCATCCAGGGCTACCTCAGGAAGCTGTTTCCAGCCCCATCACCCTAGCTGCTCCAGCTGCCTTGGCTGTCCCGACTGTAGCTAAATTGGCCCCACATCTAGCTGTACCTTCAGCTTCAGAAGATACAAGCCAGAAGCCTTGGTGGCATCCATGTGGTGTTAAATCTTCAGGCTGGCAGAATGCAAGAGATGCAGAGGCATGGCAGCCTCCACCCCAATTTCAAAAGATGTGTGGAAAAGCCTGGGGACCCAGGAAGAGACCTGTCACAGGGGTGGAGTCACCACAGGTGGCCTTCATTAAAGCAATGCCAGACAGAAATGTGGGGTTAGAGTTACAGTAGAGAAACCCCATCAGGGTTATGCCTAGTGGAACCATGAGAGTGGGACCTCCATGGAGACCCCAGAATTGTGGAGCTACCAGTGTGCAACCACAGCCTGTGAGAGCTGAAGCGTGGCTGGAGACCAGGAAAGCCATAGGAGTGGAGGTGCCCAAGGAGTTGGAGGCCCAATCCCTGCACCAGTATGCAGAGGATACCCAACATGGAGTCAAGGTAC
>NW_007742322.1:18363-22099 GCF_000696425.1 Galeopterus variegatus
CCACTCTTGTATCTTGGAAGTAATAACTTGTTTTGATTTCACAGATGGGACTTCGGACTTTTGAGCTGGGACAAATTAAGACTTTGGGGCTATAGGGATGAAATCAATGTATTTGCATGTGAAAAGGACATGAGTTTGGGGGTTCAGGGGCAGAATTCTGTGGCTTGAATGGCCCTCGAACTCACTGAAGCTTGATCCCCACTGTAACTGTTGAGAGTGTGAGATTCTATTATAATTAAAAGGTAGGGCCCTGAAGAGGTGGTTAGATTGTGAGGACCATGCCATACTGAATGGATTAATACTTTTCATGGTTTAGTGATGGTCATGGGCATGGTTCTGATGGCTTTAAAAGGAGAGCACATGAGAAGCTCTCTCTCTCTGCTTTTGCCATCTGCCATGTGACACATCTGATTTGCTGTGAAGAGTCACGACCCACCAGCAAGGCTCTCACCAGATGGGTTCCCTGGACTTTGGACTTCCCAGCCTCCAAAACTGTAAGCAATAAATATTGTTCCTTTATAAGTTACCCACTTTCAAGTATTTCTGTTATAAGCAAGAAAAATAGACTAATACACCTCCTATAAATTTTATTTAACACCACTTACTGGAGACATTTCATTTTCTTCACTCATTTCTGGGTTGTTTCAAAATTTTATGACTATTGTATATTTCCTTAGTCTGCGCTTTTATAATAAAATATGTGAGAATGGGTAATTTGTATGGAAAAGATACTTATTTCTCACAGTCCTGGAGTCTGGGAAGTCCAAGATCAAGGTGCTGAGACTTTCAGTGTCTGGCGAGAGTTCTGTTCTTTGCTTCCAAAGTGGTGCCTGTAATGCTGTGTTCACATGGCAGAAGGTGGAACTAGCCTAAGCTAGTTTCCTTCAGCCTTTTCATAAGGCACTAATCAGTTCATGAGGGTGGAGCCCTTGTGCTTAATCATTTCCCAAAAGACCCCACCTCTTAATACCATCACGATGAAGATTAAGTTTCAGCGTGAATTTTGGAGGGGAGACATTTAGACCATAGTATATATTATATATTATAAGTGCCAAAAGACTATTATAGTGATATTAGCAGTTAAGGAGATATTGGCCTGCCTGGTCCTCCAAAACTATCCATTAAGAAGGAGTTTTATGATACACATATGAAGTTGTAATAGTTAGGAGTAGGCGATTTTCTGTGCAGTCTGTAGCTGATAACAAGAAATAATATTGTGGCTGCAAATATACTTCATTCTGCTGCGTACTACGTGCATAATCAAGGCTATATAAAAAGAGGTGCTTATCTTTTGATATTTCAATTAAAAAGTTCCATTATTTATCAGCCAAATCCATTTTAATTAGAGTAAATGGTAACTTTGATAGAAATCACAGATTTTGAAATGTAGACTGTTGAAGTGACAGGTAAATTATCAGCAGACAAGCAGAAGTTTTCCCCTAGAATGGCCCATTCTAAAATAAACAATTGTGGTGATAAGCGTCTTTTCCCTGTTATACGTATAATTTGCCTGCTGGATAATGTCCCATGCCCTTCTCATCTCATCCATGAATTGTACTCACTCTCTGACCCTCACCCCAATCTCTGACCATACTTTATCTTTAATTGACACCTTTGGACAGAATGTAGGTGGAGGTAAAGAGAGACTAAGGAGAGGGAAGAGGATATGTTTTTCATATATAACGTAAATTTTTTTTCTTAATCTGGAAATTTAATAGTTCATTTTTAAAGATATGTCAATATTAGGGCCGGCCTGTGGCTCACTTGGGTGAGTGTGGTGCTGATAACACCAATGCCATGGGTTCGGATCCCTATTTAGGGATGGCCGGTTAGCTCACTTGGGAGAATGTGGTGCTGACAACACCAAGTCAAGGGTTNCAAAGTCATGTCCTTTTCACACACAAATTCATTCATTTCATCCCCAAAGTCTTAACTTGTTCCAAAGTTCAAAGTCCCATCTAGGAAATTAAAATGTTATCTACTTCCAACATACTATGGTGGGACAAACAAATTGTACATATTCTTGTTCAAAAAGTGAGAAATAGGTCAGAGGAAAGGGATAACAGGTCCCAAACAAGTCTGAAACCCAGAAGGACAGGCATTAAATCTTATATCTGGCAAATCACATACCTTGACTCCATATTTGATGTTCTCTGCATGCTGGTATAGGAGTTGGGAACCCAAGTCCTTGGGCAGCTCCACTTCCAGGGCTTTCCTTGTCTCAGGGCACACTTCAGCTCTCCCAAGCTGATGTTCCAATCTGGTAGCTGCACAGGTGTGGGTGGGGCCTCCATGATGGTCCTGCTCTCATGGTTCCACTGCACATGTCACTGTTGGGGTTTTTCTGCTGCAACTCTGAGCCCACATTTCCACAAAGCATTGCTATAGCAAAGACTGTATGCAATGAATCCACCCCTGTGATAAATACCTTTCTGGGCCCCTGAGCTTTTTCATACACCCTTTGAAATTGGGGTTGAGTCTCCAAAGCCTTCCCAACTCTGGCATTCTGTGAGCCTGCCAACATAACACCACATGGACACTGCTGAGTCTTCTTGCTTGTAATTTCCAAAACTGTAGGTCCAGCCACACCTGGGGCCAATTTAGCCATGGCTGCAGCAGCCAAAGCAGCTGGGATGCTGGTACTGGAGGCAGCTTCCCGAGGTGGCCCTGAGCAGCAAGCTCAGGCCTGTTCTCCAAGACCATTCTTTCTCCCTAGGCCTCTCAGCCTGAAATGGAAGAGTAGCACCAGAGGCTTCTGTAATGCCTGCAGGACCGGTTCCCCCTTCTCTTGATAATCCCTTACTTTTGCGTTAATCTTCTTAGTACCATTGAATTTTTCTTCTGAAAATACTCTCTGCTTTCCTTCTACATGGCCAGTCTGCAAAATTTCCAAATCTTTATGCTCTGGTTTTCTTTTAAGTTTTGCCTTTATGTCATGCCTTTGCCACAATAACTCAGCATTGGCTGTTACAAGTAGCCATGAAGGGGCCAGCCCAGGGGCGCACTGGATAGTGCGCCGCTTGGGAAGCGCGGCAGCGCTCCCGTCCGAGGGTTCGGATCCCACGTACAGACCGGCTCCCGCTCACTGGCTGAGCGAGGCGCGGGAGCAACGCCGAGGCTTGCGATCCCGTCACCGGTCCCCGGTCCGGTACGGGGGCAACACTGAGGGTTGCGATCCGTTGCCGGACACGGAAAAAAGACAAAAAAACCAAACAAACAAGTAGCCATGAAGCTCCTGAATGTTTTGCTGCTTATAATTTTCTTCCACCAAATACTCTGGTTCACAACTTTTATGTTCCAACTTCCACAGAGTCCTGGGGCATGGATACAATGAAGCCAAATTCCTTGCCAGTTCATAGCAAGGGTGATCTCTTCCCAAGTTTCCATTCAATTCCTTATCATTTACATCTGAGACCTCCTTATTGTTTTTATAGTTCATATTTCCTTCAGCCTTCCGGTTACCAACATTTAAATAGTTCCTAAGAAGTCCCAAACTTTTGCTGGTTTTCTTTTCTACTAAACTCACCTCAGCAGCTAGCCTTTTTCTAGCCTGCTCCTCAAAATGCTTCAGCCTCTCCTTAACTCCCAGTTCCAAAGCCACTTCCACATTTTCAAGTATTTGTTATAAGCATCACCCCACTTCTCCAGTACCAACTGTCTGTATTAGTCCATTGCTGTTGCTTATAACAAAATACCTGAAACTGGGTAATTTAGAAAGAAAGGAAAATTTATTGCT
>NW_007742323.1:0-3325 GCF_000696425.1 Galeopterus variegatus
ACTTATTTATTTTTATTAGCTCCCACAAATAAGTGAGAACATGCGGTATTTCTCTTTTTGTGCCTGGCTTATTTCACTTAATATAATTCTCTGTAAGTCCATCCATGTTGCTGCAAAAGGTAGTATTTCATTTTTTTTTTTTTTTTCTTTAGCAGAGTAGTATTCCCTTGTGTAGATATACCACAGTTTCCTTATCTACTCATCCAATGATGGGCATTTAGGCTGGTTCTAACTCTTGGCTATGGTAAATAGAGCTGCAATTAACATGGAAGTACAGGTGACCTTATGATTTCCATTCCTCTGGGTATATACCCAGAAGTGGAATAGATGGTAGATCTATCTGTAGTTGTTTGAGGAACCTCCATACTGTTTTGCATAGAGGCTGCACCATTTTGCAGTCCCATCAACAGTGCAGGAGAGTTCCTTTTTCTCCGCAACCTCGCCAGCATTTATCATTCTCAGTCTTTTGGATATTAGCCATCCTAACTAGAGTGAGATGGTATCTCAGAGTGGTTTTGATTTGCATTTTCAGAATGCTGAGTAATGTTGAGCATTTTATCATGTATCTGTAGTCCATTCATCTATCTTCCTTTGAGAAATGCCTCTTCAGCTCCTTTGCCCATTTTTAAGTTGAGTTATGATGGAGTTTGGATGTGTCGTCCTCCCAGAACTCATGTGGAAATTTGATCCCCAATGTGGCAGTGTTAACTCATGTGGAAATTTGATCCTTTGGATGTGTCGTCCTCCCAGAACTCATGTGGAAATTTGATCCCCAATGTGGCAGTGTTGGAAACTGATTGAATCATAGGGGTGGATCCCTCATGAATGGATTAGTGGTCTCCCTGAGTGGGGGGAGTAATAAGTGAGTTCTCACTCTATTAGTTCCCATGAGAGCTAGATGTTTATAGGACTCTGGAACCCCCCCCGCCCTCACTTCCTCTCACCATGTGATCTGCTTGTACCCGCCACTTACTGCCATGAGCAGAAGCAGCCTGAGGCCCATGTCAGATGCAGCCCTCCAAGAATTGTAAGCCAAATAAACCTCTGTTCTTTATAAATTAACCAGTCTCAGGTAATTCTGTTATAGCAACACAAAATGGACTAATACAGGATACTTGTTTTTTCTGTAAAGTTGTTTGAGTTCCCTGTATATTCTGGTTATTAGTCCTTTGTCAGATGTATATTTTGCAAATATTTTCTCTCACACTATTGGATGTCTTTTTGCTCTGTTAATTGTTTCTTTTGCTGTGCAGAAGCTTTTTAGTTTGATATAATTTCATTTGCTTATTTTTCCTTTGGTTGCCTGTGATTTGGGAGTCATATTCATAAAGTCTGTACCCAATCCTACTTCCTGGAGTGTTTTCCTTATGTTTTCTTTAAGGAGTTTTATTGTTCCAGGTTGTATATTTAATCCTTTAATACGTTTTTGAGTTATTTTGGTAAATGGTGGGAGGTATGGTCTAGTTTCATTCTCCTACATATGAATGTCCAATTTCCCCAGCACCAGTTACTGAAGAGGCAGTCTCTTCCCCAGTGTGTGGTCTTGGAGCCTTTGTCAAAGATCAGATGGCTGTAGGTGTGTGGGTTGATTTCTGTATTCTCTATTCTGTTCCATTGGTCTGTGTGTCTGTTTTTATGCCAGTACCATGCTGTTTTGGTTACTTTTGCTTTGTAGAGTAGTTTAAAGTCAGGTAGTGTTATGCCTCTGGCTTTATCTTTTGGCTCAGGATTGCTTTGGCTATTCATGCGCTTTTGTTCTTCCATATGAATGTTAGGATTGTTTTTTCCAGTTCTGAGAAATATGTCATTAGAATTTTGATGAGGATTGCATTGAATCTGTAGGTCACTTTGGGTAGTATGGACATTTTCACAATGTTAATTCTTCCAATCCAAGAGCATGGGATATCATTCCTTCTACTCGTGTCCTCTTTAATTTCTCTCAACAGTGGTTTGTAGTTCTCATCGTAGAGAGTTGTCACATCCTTGGTTAAATTTATTCCTAGGTATTTTATTTTTTGGTGGCTATTGTAAATGGGCAAGCTTCTTGATTTCATTTTCTGTCAGTTCATTGTTAGAATATAGAAATGCTACTAATTTTCATGTGTTGATTTTGTATCCTGCAACTTTGCTAAAATCGTTAATTAACTCTAAGAGTTATTTTGTAGAGTCTTGAGGCTGTTCTATATATAGGATCATGTCAGCTGCAAACAGGGACAGTTTGACCTCAACTTTTCCAATATGAATGCCCTTTATTACCTTCTTTTCCCTGATTGCTCTGGCTAGTACTTCCAACACTATGTTGAATAGGAGTCGCAAGAGTGGGCGTCCTTGTCTTGTTCCTGTTCTTAAGGGAAAGGCTTTCAATTTTTCTCTATTCAGGATGATATTGGCAGTGGGTTTGTCATATATGAATTTAATTGTGTTGAGATACTTTCCTCCTATACCCAATTTATAGAGAGTCTTTATCATGAACTAATGTTGGATTTTGTCAAACCTTTTACATTAAAAATTATTATTGAAAGATATTGATTTACTCCTGGCATTATATTGATTTTTGTTTGTAAGTTTTAAATATCTTTTGTTCCTTTCTTTCTGATTTACTGATTGTCTTCTGTGTTTGCTGGTTTCTTAGAATAGTGGATAAACTTTTTATTCCTGTTTTTATTGTTAACATTTTATTTTACTGGTGGGTTTTGTTCTATCTTGAGTATTCATGGTAGTGATGGTTATTTTTCTGGTACCAGACCCAGTACTTCCTTGAGAATTTCTGGTAAGGCTGGTTGTGTGGTAGTGAACTCCTATAGTTTTTTCTTGTCTGGGAAATGCACTATTTGTCCTTTGTCTCAGAAGGATAGCCTTGCTGGGTAGAGTATTCTTGGCTGGCAATTTTAGTCTTTTAGTATTTTGAAAATATCATCTCATTCTCTTTTGGCTTTTAGGGATTCTAATGAAAAGTCTGAGGTTAGTCTAATAAGTGTTCCCTATAGGTGACTTGATGCTCCTCTCTTGCAGCTTTTAAGATTCTTTCTTTGTCTTTGAGTTTTGCCAGTTTGTCTATAATGTGTCTTGGAGAGGACCTTTTTGGGTTGAATATGTTGGGAGATCCTCAAGCTTCCTGTATCTGAAGTTCTGTATCTCTCCCTATACCTGGGAAGTTTTCTGCTATTATTTCGTTGAATATGTTTTCAATGCCATTTCCTTTTTCCTCCCCCTCTAGAATACCCATGATTTGTTTTTTTTTTTGTTTTTTTGTTTTTTTGTTTTTTTTGTCAATATACAATGTAGTTGATTATTGTGACCCATCACCGAAACCTCCCTCCCTCCT
>NW_007742323.1:7780-22096 GCF_000696425.1 Galeopterus variegatus
GGCCCTAAAACCTCGAACCTGTTGTTGCTTGTTTGTCGATGTAGGTTCGTTGTTGAAAGATAGAATACCCATGATTTGGATATTGGAGTGCTTGAGGTTGTCTGTTATCTCTCTTAGATTTTCTTCAAGTTTTTAAATTCCTTTTTCTTTTTTTTTGTTGTCTGCCTGTGTTATTTTGAACAAGCCATCCTCAAGGTCAGATATTCTCTCTTCTGCTTGATCTAGACTACTGGTTAAGCTCTCTGTTGTGTTTTTTATTTCATTGAATGAATCTTTCAGCTCCACAAGCTCTGCTACGTTCTTTTACAGGCCATTCATTTCTTTGTACCTTTCCTCTTTCAGGTCCTGTATACTTTTTTCCACTTCATTGTGTTTTCTAACTAAATGTTCTTGTAGCTCTAATTTCCTTAGGATTGTTGCTCAAAATTTCTTCTCAGTCATTTCAAGGACTTCCTCTTCCATAGGGTACAGAACTTGAGAGTTGTTGTATTCCTTTGGAGGTGTTGTACTTTCTTGGTTTTGCATATTTCTAGTATCTCTCCAATGGTGTTTAGTCATTGTGGGTAAGGCTATCACAGTCTACTTGTTCCATCCTGGTGCCTGCAGCAATATCAGGGAGTTTTGTTGATGCTCAGCTTCCTATTTCTGCCTCAGTCCGGGGAGTCTGCAGCAGCTGTGGCCTCTCTCAGGAGGTGGGGACTCACCTGGCTGGTGGCCTAAGGTTCCTGCAGGCATGGAGGGCATCAGGAACTCTGCAGCTCTGCTGCTGCCTCTGGTCCCAGGGGATCTGAGGCAGCTGTGGCCTCTCTTGGTGGGTGGGGACTCCTATGGGTGTGTATATATATACACAAATATATTTGGTATGTGTACATATGGTATATATATTATATATGGTAATATATGTATTCCATAGATCATGGAATATTATTCACCCATAAGAAGGGAAATCCTGCCATTCACAACAACATGAATTAACTTGGAGGACATAAGGCTACGTGAAATAAGCCAGGCACATGAAGATAAATATTGCATGATCTCACTTATATATGGAATCTAAAAAAGTCAAACTCATAGAAATAGGGAGTAGAAGAGTGGTTACCAGGGGCTGGGGAGGTGGAAAGGTGGTGAGATAGGGAGGCAATGTCAAAATGTACAAAGTTGCAGTTATGTGGGATGAATGAGTCCAGAGAGCTAATGTACAACATAAGGACTGCAGTTAATAACAATGTATTGTATACTGGAAATTTTCTAAGAGGGCTATTACTGTTAAGAAAGGCTGTCTATGGAATGGAAAACTCCAAGCAGGCCTAAGGGTGACCACACTGACACTGTCAGAATCAGGCCCACTTGTCTTACACTCAGGCTGTTGGAAGCAGGCCTGATTCCAGTTCCCTTTACCACAGTACCTTCTTCCAGGGTCAACTTCTAGCCCTTGCTAGAATGGAGTTTTGATACATCATTAACATTATCAGTGGCCCAGCAGTGACATCATATGAAAGGAGAATATTCCCTGTTCTTAAACTTTTGATCAGATTAAACTCCTACCTCCATTCTCAATATGCAGGTTGGAGGCTCAGCTCTGCCACTGACAACCTGAGATGGGCTGGAGGTCAGGGGTCTTTGGGTGGGGGAGCAGCACTGGACACACATTGCTTCAGCTATAGAATGAGAGAGCTGGTCTAGACTAGGGTCATGATCTCAGATGTTATAGGGGCCAGGCAGGTACCTGGACATGGGCAGAAGTCTCAGGAGACTGGACTCACAGGAGACCCTCAAATGGTTACAGCAGATTATTGCCATGCATGGCTCAGGGTTCCATGTTGCCCCACTTTCCAATTTTTAAATGCTGGCAACTAATTACAAAAAGGTTAAAACACTCTGTGGACCAGACAGAACAACAGGTCTGCAACCTCATTGGGATGTTTTCTCTGTAAATCTACTCCAGCTCTGACCCTTTACTCTTCTGAATAGCACGAAGTAAGAATCACAGCACCTACACATATATTAAATATTGAATAGGTTTTATGCATTGTACCAAGTGTTTAGTAAGAATTAGCTTAGTCAGTTCTTAAAACAACCCAATGATATATGGACTGCAATTATCTTTCACTTTACAGAGGAGAAAACAGACGGTTAGAGAAATGAGGTAACTGGCTGACATTACATTTCCAGCATTCAGTAGAACTAGAATCAATCTCAGGTGGGTCTGACTTGCATCCAGGCTGCACACCACTGGGATTTGTGGTGCCCTGGTGTGGCCATTTCTCACCCAACCTCTATGCATGTCTCTTTTCCACAGCTGGGCTATGTCCGTCCCTGCCCTGGGTGCAGTACCACCAGCCTCTGACCCCTGTCCTGAAAGTCCCAGTGCAGTGCTTAGAGACTGTTTCTCACCCAACCTCTATGCATGTCTCTTTTCCACAGCTGGGCTATGTCCGTCCCTGCCCAGGGTGCAGTACCACCAGCCTCTGACCCCTGTCCTGAAAGTCCCAGTGCAGTGCTTAGAGACTCAGCATAAATTCCTCCTGGTGGCTGGTCCCACTGGCCTTGAACCCAGTAACGGTCTCAGCATAGTACCCTTCCAATGTTCCTCAACCTCTACCATGGTTGCATCTTGGTGATGTGCTGAGCCCCTCTGCTACATCTCTCTCACCCCTCTCTGCTTCTCCCAGCCTCCCAGCTCTCCCTGCAGGACTCTGGGATGATCAAGATGATACCAGAGGAGAGGGTCTGGGGAGGCCAGATGGCCAGCCTCATCCCACCCCATCCTCTTACCAGGTTGTTGACTCTGCCACTGGAAAGAATTCAAGAGCTGAGTCATGGTAGAAAGTGAGAACAGGTTTAATGTAACAATTAAGAGATACAGGTTTCACAGAGAGAGTGCAGCCTAGCTTCAGACTGAGCAGGGCCCACACCAACTTTAACACAAAGGTAAGAAATACACACTTAAAGTTCAGTATAGAATGCAGGCTGGCTCAAGAGTGTGAGCAGCTGCTTTCTGAAAGTAAGTCTGATACAAAAAGAAAGAAATACACACTCCACAGGCAAAGTAGGGGGTGGCCCCAGAGAAGGTGAGTAACAGCCTGGCCTTTTGCCAGGATTCAGCTTTTATAATTTTGCCATCTAATACATATTCATGATACCTAATGAATATTCAGATAAGGGGGCGGTTCCCTGTTATGTAACATGGTCTTGCACATCCTCAGTTGGTCTGTTTTGGGGGCATGCTCATTGGTCAAATCCTATCACATATACCAGACATATTAAAAAATATTCTGTGCTCTTTATCGCCCCTAGTGGAAGGTCATTCAAAATATAAACTCCGTCCACTGAGCATCCTCAGTCACTGGGGTCAAATAAGCCTGTATAAATTCCTTTTACTGAGCATGCCCAGCCACTGGGTTTGCATAAGTCCACCCCTTGTGGTCTCAATCTCCCTGCTTGGTGCCAAAAATAAGTTTAACCAGCAACATAACTCTTCTCTAGGGGAGGGCCGAGAGGCGGGCCCTGAGACCTCAGGGAGCAGCTTGAAGCCCAGAGGTGTGTCCTAAAACCCAAACCTATGGAAACAGTACATCCTATCTCAATGACACTGGATTCTTAGATGGTCAGAGACAGTCCCCATCAGAGGTCCTGTCAGACACCCCATGCCAGCTCCTGCTCCTGCTGTAGCCTCATTACTCACCCTGGCTGTGGCCATGGACTTTCTCTTAGAGTCTGGAAGTTGGGTCTGACCTGCTCCACCTCTGAAATGGGACTGGTTCTAAGCCCAGCTTTTCTCTTTCTGCCCATTTCTGCCACATTCAAGTGGCCCCCGTACACACATGGTCTAAGACATGCTGTAATACCGATTCCCACACCCCGCTTCAGAAGTAGGAGGCAGGAGAAATCATAGGGATTCCCAGCCCAGAGAATGTGCTTAAGACTTCGCTCCTCCAAGAGGGTGGGGGATTTGAGGAAACCCAGGCAAGAAAAGATAAAAAGAGTTCATTTCTGAGGAAATCTGTGAGTAACACTGTAGGGAGTTTAAGTTCTCACTGGAGTCCTAATGTGTATTCCTGTCAAAACACCAAAGAGCTGAAAAAAATTATGGGAAATGAGCAAAGCTGTCTGACCTCTTCGGACCACGGTGTCTCATCTCTAAACATGCATCTTGACTCCTGCCCTTCCTTCTGCATAAGCTTATTGTGAAATCAAGCAAGTTATTGTTGGTGAAAGTCCTTTGTAAATTCTCGAACAGTGCTCAAAGATGAAGTATTGCTGATTTCCTGACATTAACTTGCCCTTAGATGAATTAAAAAGTTCAGGGCTGACTGACCCTACAAGAAATGGATGCTAATTTTTTTAATCAGCATGATTTTGGCTTGGACTTATATATATGAGACTTAATTAACTCTTGTATGTTTCCTATCACATTTGAGATTCTCTTCCTTTAGACTAAACCAAATTTTGCTTTAAAATATAAAATAGAAAAGCATTTTAAGAACAATTACTTTGATCCTGGTCTTAGTCTATCTATATTTCTGCCTTGAAAACTATAATTGAAAGTATTTGAAGAATAAAATTGTGTCTAGTGAGATACTCCTCCCACCCCCCTTGGAAGGGGATATGGAATTGGGGGATTTGAAGCAGCCCTAAGAATATAATACTGAGCTACAAAAATCCTGCCTGATTTGTAAATTTGTGTTTCCATGGCAACACAAGTGTGTCGTTAAATAATCCTCACTCGTCTAGGACTGAATTCCAGCAACTCTTCCTAAACCTTCATCCTATTCTAATCCCACAGCTGTTGCCATGGAAATGATCAGATAAGATTCAGTCCTGGAGGCAGATGGACCTATGGTGGAAGCTAAGTCCTGGCCTACATATAGCCCCTGACATACTAGGTTTTGTTTTGTTTTCTCCCAATCTTCCAATCACAGAAAGCGGCTGCCTCAAATGAGAGGTTAATTTAGCATGATGTCATGAAAATCAGTTGTCAGGTTTGGGCCTTTGGAGCAAATGAGGAAAAGTCTATGCCAAAACACTGCAGAGGAATGGAAAAATCAGGAATGCTTTCCTTTGACTCGTTTTTTGGATACGTGCTCTAACAAACAATTACGTCAGGAATTTTCTCTCGGGAGTCAGTGTCTCAGATGCAATTTCCCTAGGCTGGTCCCCAGCCCATGGGGAGAGTGGGTCACACCAGGCCACTCCCCGGGCTCTGCCAGCCAAGGAGGTGGGGGTTTGCTCTTCATTGTTCCTGAGGAGTTTCACTTTTCATGGTTGATGGGAGTTGATAGCATGCCTCCAGGGTTCACTCTGGTTGTGTCAGCAATGTCCTTAGAGGGAGTGACAGAATTTTTTGGTGTCTCTATCAACATCTTTTTACCCTGTGCATTCTTGCAAACAGATCTTTTGGGAAAACCTAAAGTTTAAAACATTGTTTCTAAGCAGTATCCCGATGAATTTGTGTTTTGTTTAAAATAGAAACAAGAAATACTTGGTCTCTTTAAACAGTGTGATTTCATTTATTGTGAAGTTTTTGCCAGAAACTTCGGTGGGGGGGGGGGGGGAGTTAAACCAGTTCCCAAAGCAATTTTGACTTTCAGAGAGGCAGATTCCCTGCAATGTGTGAGCCCCAGTGTGTCCTATGAGAACAAGACAATTCTCACGGTAAAATACAGAATGCCAGAAATGGAAGGGACCTTGAAGTGTCTCTGGCAATTCAATGACCAGTTTTCAGATGAAGAACCTGAGGCCAGGATTCCAAAGCCTCACAGTTTAGGACTCCCACATTTCCCTCTGGACCCTTTCTCATGCTGCCACTAGTTTCAGGAAGAATCCAAGAGTCACAGCTGTCCATATTTTTGTTCTTTTCCTGGGCAGCTCCAGTGGAGTTCCTATAGTGAAGTTCTTGCTGATAGTTCTCTCTTCCTGATGATTTCCACTGTTTCATAAATTTCTACCTGCATATAATTTGGTCTTTAAACACCTGTTGAACTGATATGTTCATAATATGATTTGAGACATCAGTGCAGAGTGTTTGGAATAAGAAGCTATAATCAGCCTGCTCCTGTTTATCTTGTTCTGTATGGCTCCTTTACCATAGCTACAGAGGAATAGAGTGGCTTTTAGAACCTGCGTAGACACAGCAAGTTGTATGTTTTGGGTGGTAAAGGTTATGATTTTCAGTGATGTGAAGTAGAATTTCATTTTTGCTATTCCCCTTTTGACTGTCATGATTGTAAATGATGCTGAAGAGAGACAAGAGCTGAATATTTCTTAAATTTAAAAATAATTGAAAAACTAGAATTGAAAGCTTGCCATTCTCCAGCTGACTTCTGTGACTCTAACCAGTCTACAAGGATGATATTGCCTTCTCTTTCACATAGCAAAAATGTAGCTACACGGCCTAATGTTCATGCCTCAATAGGCCAATGCAGGCAACATTCTTGTACCCTATGTGCTATTTGGATCATTTTTCCAGCCCTTATGTTAATTCAGGCTGTGTAGATACCCTGTCTTCCTGAAGCTGTAGACTATCTAATTTCAAAGAATACTTTTGATGTGAAGGAAAGTGTGCTTGTTACTACTGATGCTGAATAGCATCATTTCTATAATCACAAGAAGTTCTGAATTGGAAGTTACACAATTACTTGAGAAAAAATGGTCCCAGATGTGACCATGTTAAGTGTCCATCTCCAAACCCCTCCTTTACAGATCCAATCCAGCTCCAAATCTTCACTAATGCCCTTCCAAATATTTCTAAAATTCATTTGCTCTGAAGTCACCATAATCCTTCTCTTAAGACAACTGGGGTAGTCTGTTAATTAATCTCCCAGATCTCTTCTTAGCCTTGTACAATGTAGGAACCAATACAATGTTTCAGAAAACCTAAATCTGGGCATGCCACTGTCTTGTTTAAAACCTTTCAATGCATTTCAACCTGGGAATAAAATCCAAAATCCTTAGCATGGCTCTAAATCAGTGATCACTTTCCTACTTCCCCAGTGCAGCCTGGAGCCACCTCCTCTGTATTTCCCATGCCCCAGCCACCCACTCAGGTCACCAATGTGCACACAAGCTTGGAGTGCTTCTCCCTCTTCCCCTTGCTCCAAGCTAACTCTACTCACCCTTCCCAAAACAAGCCTTTGCCAAGCTCCCAGAGAAGCTTGCAACTCAGTCTTGTAAATTCTCCTTGCCCAGTGTGCATGCATTAGAGGGCTTTACCACAACTAGCAATGTTCGTAATACTTTATCTCTAGTCTCTTCTAGAATGCAAGTTCCATGAGGATGAAAACTTGTGTCTGTCTTGTGTATCTTGGTCTCTCAAGTGCCTGGGACAGATGAGATGCCTAAAAAGTAGCTGTTAAAATAATGAACTAATGGCTGTGGCTAAATGGAAGGCAAGAACAGTCACTGGCATCAAAAAGGTTTGGGCAGTCAAAGGCAGGTTATGGGAAAGGTCACTGATGTTCAAGAATGGACAAGGAATAAGTAATGCCTTCAGGTTCAGTTCAAATACTGAACACCTATATGTGCCAGACCCTACTCACCAAAACCAGGGGCTGCATGACAAGTCACAGTCCCTTCTTTCAAGGATCCCACAGTCTATTGAAAGTGACACATACATAAGTGTAAATTGCACTATGCACACTTCTAAGTTACATAAATTCCCAGCCAGACAAAGGCATTCCACATGTCATGTTTTATGCTGCAGAAATGTGGAAGACCTAAATAACTTGGAAGACCTAAATATTTCACTACCTTAATAAGGCTGGGTTTCTACAAACATCTTTCTTGAATGAAGTTGATTCTAGTACTTGAAGTTGGTTATTTTTTCTTATATCATGGACTCTTATCTCAAGCCAACTACCTCATCGGCTGCTCAGCTGAAGCAATGATGATCTGTTCCAGCACTAGAGGGAAAAGTGGCTGGATGCAGCACTGTGCAGAGAGAGGGATGAATGGCACTGCTGTGCAGTCTGAACAAATGCCTCTGCCAGTCCCTCATGGAGCTCAAGTGCTAGGATGGCCCTCCATATTGTCTTGAATCGAAGCAATGGGGCTGGCCATTGAACCCCCACACTAAAAACACTCTGGGCAGCTGGCGGGGAAAAGTGCCTTTGTCCCAAAGGCAGGCCCTGAGTAACATACCACAGCAGCCACTACATAGAGGTAGACACAACATTTTTTCATTTTCCCTTTCTTGTCTTCCCCAGCCCATCCCCAGATTTTCTCCTTAGTTGAAGTGATTTTCTAGACACAAGCCTATCTGATGATGGCAACAATTCAGCTAATCTTCCACTTAACTGCTTCTCTAGCTCAACTATGCAACCATAGCACACTGGTCTGGGGAGGAAGGTCGAAGATTTTAGGCGTTGCTTCTTCACAAAGCTAAATCCTCTCCCACCTTCAACAGGTGCTGATTGGTGGGTAAAGGCAAGCTGACATGTCCTGTCCCTCCAAGAAAGAATTGAATAGATTTCCTGAGGATGAGAATATATGGATTGTTTTGTTTTCTCCCAATGTTTTCTGCCGTTAGCAACAGAGCAGTAAATGCAGGGGAGTGTCAGAGAGTTGTGTAGCTTTGGACAGTGCTGTGAGACAAAGCTCTTGATCCTTTTGGACTCTTCAAGTTTTAGAAGCTGGAGTTTGAGAATGACTGGCAGGGAGACTCTCAGCTCCAAGCAGTCACTGATATTTTGCCTCCAGCCAGGGAGAGCATAGCTGGGGTTGGCTGAGAGACAACCCTGCTACACTCTCTTACAAGAATCCAGGTCAGCATTCTAACTGGTCATCTCCATGGCATTGCTTCCAGCAGTGACGAGCTCTCCATCTTTGTCCACCAGTTATACGTGCTCGGCAAAAGGCGGTTATTTCTAAGCACTTTGTTCCAAATAAACTGTCAGTGTGGCCACAGTCTCTTCAGCCCCACAGTGTATTTTTCCAGGGCTCCAGGCCCTTCCACATCCCCTCCCCTTCTCCCTGCCCTTTCTCTCCTGGCTGCAGTGCTGTAGAGTTATCACGGTGGGAGCACCTCTTTCCAGACAAGGGGTGAGCAGGTCAATCAGGTGTGTCTTTGTTTCCTGCCTCTGCATCCTTCTAACATAACCCATACCAAGGCCAAAAGCAATTAGATGCCAAAATCCCTCCTTTTGAAGCACATTGCAGAAGTGTTCAAAGCTCTTACATCTTCCCCAAAGAAACTGTTTAAACTCTTGTCATGTCTCTGAAATTTCTTTCCCTTTTGGGACCAGCCTGACACTGAAATCCCATTGTTTTTTTAAGCCTGACAGTGCCATACTGGGGTCTGGATGGAATCCAGAATCACAGAGACATTTAAATATTGGGGAAACTTTCTGCAAATAAAATTACCTAAGAGATTTTTATTCTTTGTAATCTCACTGTATGAAATCTCCTGTCACTCAGAAGGAGAATCTGGAAGCTGCTCTGAGCTCACATCTTCAATGAAAACTGAAGCTAGAGAGTTCTCCTTTAATTCATTTCTTTTGCCTCACGACTAACCTATATCCCAAACTATCTATTTATTCTAACATAGATTCAGCACCTGCTGTGGGTGCTGGAGGCGTGGAGATGAGAGAGACACTATTCATCCCCCGAGGCTGTCCCATCATGGACAGAACACAGTAGGAAGGGTGCCCCCTGGAGTTGTGCAACTGGAAAGGCTTTACCTACCCTCAAGGACCTTACCGCTTAGACCTGTGCTGCCCCATAAGTAGCCCAGCCCTGGCACCTGTGGCCCTGGACCACTTGAAATGTGACTAATGCAACCAAGGGACTGCATCTGTTATTTTCTTTAGTTTTTCTTTTATTTTCTTTTAGTATTTCAATTAGTTTTAATTTAGAAACTAATACTCACTTCTGTTAGTGAAAGACTTTTACATGTGCTTGGAACAAAAGGAATATCAGTCTCCTTTTTGAATTGTAAATGTTGCAAAATCTAAGTACAGATCAAGTATCTACAATGAAAATTTAGCATCCTAATTGAGATGTGCCATAAGTGTAAAATACACACTGAATTTCTAAGACTTAATATGAAAACAAGAGTTCAAAATATCCCGTTAATAATTTATAAATTTATTACATGTTTAAATGATAACACTTTGGATATAATGGGTCAGGTTCAATAAAATACATTATTAAAGTCAATCACCTGGGGTTTAATTTTTACTTTTTAAAAATGTGGCTACTAGAAAATCTAAAATCACATACATGGCACCTGATACATTGGATAGTCATGCTCTAGGAGAAGAAATAGATAAGGAAATAGAAAATTAAAATTTAGTATGATAAGTGGGAGATAGAACAGTAAGGGACAAGTAGGTGGGGTATCTCTAAGAGGGATGTGTAGGATCTCACAGGCCTAAGAAAGTAGAGAAAAAAGAAAAAGTTGTTCCAGTCAGACGAGCAAAGACGTGGAAGTAAAGGTGAGCCTCATATATCAAGAATGTAAGTCAATTAGAATTTTTTTAAAAATGGAACCGGTGATAAAGGCAGAGTCAGAAATTGAAGGGTCTTGTAAGCCAAATTAACGGGCCTGAGGCTTATCCTAAAGACAATGAGAAGCCATTGAGATACATTAAGGAAAGAAATGACACGGGCAGAGTTGCATTTTAAAATGCTCTCCCCGGAGGTAGTGTGGAGAATGGGTCAGAGTGGGTCACACTGGGGACCCCTTTCCATGTGCACAGGAGAGTAATGCAGAAATCCAGGGATCCAACGCTGCCCCCCTGGAGGAAGAGCTGTTCACTGAAGGGAGAGAGGAGGGGAAGCAGCCATCCAGATTGCTGCTGCTACTCTAAGTAAATGACATCAGTCAAAAATAGGAATTTTTAGAAAAAGAAATAATTTTATATTAAGGTTCATGTTACTTCCTTTTCTGAAACAGATCTAGTTCTCAGGAAGTACACACCAACCCTGTGGAAACAAGCCCATTTACTTAGGAAGGCAAGACTTCTGGAGAACCCTGAAAATATGAGCTTCTGACAAACCAGATCAATTAATTTATACCCGGTGGCAAGAAAAATGCAATTACAAGAAGAGGAAAAAAACTGTCCATATTGTGAAGACGGATTTCCCAGGATTATGTCCAACCGGACATTCCTCTGATCCTGTTTATTTGACAGCTCTGTGTGGTCAGGCCCTCCTTCCATGTTCTTGGCCTTGAGACCCTCTGGGCAAACAGCTTTGAATACCAGTATTCCAGTTCTTCCTTGGGACTCTCTCATTATGTTCTGACTTCATTACTGGTTCTAACCTCATTTCACTACTAATTTACATTTACTTTCATACCAGGAGGTCAGAGGTATTTTTTTTTATATAAGGAAATGTAAATCGCTGTATTTCTGTTTTTCCATTAAGCACCTACCACTTGGGAATTATGTGTCATTCTGTCTCCCACGGAGGATTGAATGAATCAGAATTTAAAATGCGTAAAATGCCTCAGGCTTCTTAGAAGAATAATGTTCAGGAAGTAAAAAATAGAAATATAGATTTATAAGTATCACAGGAAATGCCCTGGGTTTAACCGACACAAACAGTAACCCGGGATAGGGCAGCGGGGTGGATGGTACAGGGGCGGGAGGCAGGAGTGGGAGGCTGGGTCTTCAGTCCTACTGTGCATTTGGCCTCTGTGCCAAATGGGCCATTTCCTTCATTGCCCTGAGTTTGCACTTCCTCGTGTGTGAAATTAAAATAATAATATCTGCCCTCTATACCCCACGGGGCTATTGTAAGGATTGAATAAAACATTGTCTGTAAAACCAGCGGAAAAGTAGACACTTTGGGCTGTGCATTACTAGCTATGGCCAATTTTTGAGGCCTATAATCATGATTATGGTGGTGGGGGTCACTGTTGTTTAGTCTGCAAGTCCAGCACAGACCTCAGCATGTGGCCCATTATAGGCACTCAATAAATATTGTTGGATGGAGCCATTATTTCTCAGTGAGTTTCTTTTCATGACACATTTTTTTTTTTTTTGAGAAATCTTCCTCCCTACCACATACTTTTTCTTTTATGAATTCTTAAAGCCATTTTCCTTTGTCTGCAAAGCACCTTAGCCTTTGATTTTTCAGGGCTGGCTTTCTAGGATAATTTTTCTCCCAGCTCCTCACTTTTGGATGGGACGATCTAATACTGCTTCTGATTTGATCTCATCCACGCCTTTCTCTGCTTGAACTTTGCTTCTTGTCCCTCCCAGTTTGAGTTCTGGGACACACGTGGCTTCCTTCTTTCTTTACACGCCCACAGGTGACGTTGGAAACTTCAGTTCTCCCTTGAACACTTCTGCTGCTTTCTCCTGCTTCTTTTTCTTTTTTTCCCCCCATATCAGCAAATCCTTTGCCTCACTGTCAGTGAAATTCTCTCTCCCTCTTTTTCTTTTTTGTATACAGTTCAGCATCTGCACTGCTAGCATCTTTCCATTGCGTGGTTTCTCTTTTGGTTAAACCCATTATTTTGACACAGTTTATAGACTCTTTCCTTCTCCACCTTCAGATGCTCAGCCCTGATTTAATACTAGGTTTCACATTGATTGTTTCCTTCTGGGTTAGAGCCATTATTGATGCCATGATATTTTATGGTCACAGAATATTTGGTCTTTAAGACTTTCTACAAATACAGTGCATTTTGCAAAGGGCAAGGGAGACAAGACAGTCCGCCATCTAAAAAGCATAGTCGATGCTTCCACAGGAGACTTGAATGGCCTCATGATCAGTTCTCCGAAGTGTTAATTAGCCTTTTGTCTCACTAGACACATTGTATTTTAGGACTACAGGAGCTTGTGTTCTTTCACATCTTTATTCCAGTTATTCATCGCTTGGCCCAGTGTTATTCCATTGTTCTAGCTGTTGATGTGGGTGAGCACAGTAAACAAGGGAACAAAAAGAGATTATGATGAGGATAGTTGTGATAATAACACTAATATTTCTAGAGGCTTCACCAGATAAGCCAGACACTCTTCTAAACACTTTATATGTAGTAATTTACTTCATCCTCCCAACAACCCAATGATGTGGGCACAATCATTATCCAGAAACAATATCCTGATATGAGAAAGTCAAGGCATTGAATTTAAATAACTTGTTGAAGTTACACTGCTAGTAAGAAAAAGGGAATAAAAGCCCTTAAATTCACAGGAGTGTCTGTGAGAGGTTGGTCTGCTAGTGTCAATGCTCAGACCACCTTATAGCACGTGTTGAGAGGGCCATCTCTGGCAGCATGGCCATCGTGTGTGATATGGGGGCAGCTGGAATGGCCAGAGGAAAACACAGCAATGGAAGAGAACCGCTAAACGGAAGAGAGAAAACTAGGCTCGTGGCCAGCTGTTTGAAGTCCAAAGCTTAGGGTTTCTTACCAGAGAATATGTGCCGTGCGAGTGGGATAACAATGTCTTCTAATGGAAGTACTTCTACCTTAAAGCTGTGGGCAGCATGGGTCAAATGGTAGCTACCTTTCCACACTGATGGCCAAAGGGACACCTGGTTCTACAATCTGTAATGACTGGACTTGTGATAAGGATGCCATTGTAATCTCATTTCCTGATATTTCTTTCTGCTTCCACAGGACTCTTCAGATCATTGAGTAGGGAGTGGAAGGGGAGTGGCATTTACTTTTGCAGTGGAATGTGTAAACAAACATGTTGGTGCTAAATCATGCTAAACATTTTTCAAGGACATGAAAAGTCACAAATTGAATAAGAGCTTGTGCAAGAAAACTTGCAGTCATTTGCTGTAATTACTCAAACATTTATAAGCTTGTTCCAGTGGTTTCCCGTCCGTGAATATAATGACGACCATTTCCAAATCCTTTCCCCATCTTGTCCAACTGGTGAACCCCTACTCATTCTTCAGACTCCAGCTCATCCAACCCTTCTTAGGAAAAATCTTTAATTCCCAAAGCAGCACGAGGTGCACCTCTGTACCTGTACGGCACTTTGTGTCACTTAATTGTATCAATTATCATATTGCATTGTAATTCTTTCTTTATTGCATTGCCCTTGGTAGACCGTGAGCACCTCCAGGGCAGCAACCCTATGATACAGAAGCTATATTATAGACTCCTGTATTTAGAGTGAGAAGATTACCATGTAGCAGATGTTCAATAAACACATGGATGGATGAATGAAAACATGAATAAACAAACAAATAAGTGATACCAACCCACGATCTACCTTTCAACTACTTTAAGTGACCTAGTCTAATCACAGGTGTATCAGAGTCTGATCAGAAAAACAGAACCACGAAGAGTGATATAGAATATGAGATCTACTGTAAGGATTAGAGCATACACAGTTGTGAAAGCTGATTAGC
>NW_007742324.1:0-2992 GCF_000696425.1 Galeopterus variegatus
ATGTTCCATATACAACACAGTGCTGCTCTCTTACCCAAGGTGATTGTACCAGCAATGCTAAATTGCTCTGCTAATGAACATGCTCACCAACGTTTGGTTTAATTTGACTTTTGTATTTTTTCTACTTGAATGGGATAAAATCCCATTCTTCACCATTACTTCAGATGTATATTGGCCGTGTGTGTCTCTTTTTCCATTAAATGACTACTCATGGTCTTTTTATTTTCTTCTTATTTTTCTGTGTATGTATATATAAAAAGGAATGAAGACATAGTATGAAATATACATTCACTTGATATTCCTTAGTATACTCTGCTTCTTAGTGTGTAACTAGAATTTTCACCTATTTAAGGTATCTATCAATAGACATATAACTAGAATTTTCAACTATTTAAGGTATCCATCAATAGACATATTTTCTTAATTTTAATGTGGCCAAATTTGTCAATGATATCTTCATAGTTATCACTTTTTATGGCTTGTGTACGAAATTGATATCAACTCAAAGCATAACAAGTATTTGCCTATAATTTATAATAAACGTTTAAAATTTTGTTTTGAACATATACTTTTCATCCATCTGTGGTTGATTTTTTTACATTGTTTGCTAGGAATTAAATTTCTTTTTGCTCTCTATGACTAATAAATACTTTCTTCAAAATCTTATTAATATTCAGTACAAACTTAATTTTGTTCAGAAGTTATATTTTTGGAATAGGTGAATTATAATAAAAATAGGCACAGAATTTAAAATATCTTACACCCAAATGAAGTTTACTTCTTGTTTGTGTAGCAGTGTTGGAAGGGTGAACAGGTGCTGTTTCTCAGTGCTACTTCAGGGACCTAGGAAGACAGAGCCTCTGCTCAAGTTACCCTAGGTCATCTCCGTTGCAACAGCCTTAAGAGAAGAGTGTAGAGTGGAGGACCACATTGAGGGTTTCTCTTTCTCTCTCCTTCCTTCCACCCTCCCACTCTCCTTCTCTCACTCCTTCCCTTTCTTTCTTTCATTATTTCTTCCCTTTCCTGAAATTATCTATATATCTAAAAAAACCAAAAGTGATATTACTATCACACATCATACACAACTATTGAAAGTCAACTTTGGATCCCACATATATGTATAATAAGTTATCTTTTTTAAAATGTGTAATAGATAATTTTAAATTAAACTAAAAGTTATAGAAAAAAATTAAGGAGCTACCATAGATCCACCAACTCTTTTTTCATATTTACCCACCAAATGATCCATACATTTAATTTTGTGGGATATTTCATCAAAGTACCAATGACATTCTTCACAGAAATGGAAAAAAAACCTTAGCATTCATATGGAATAACAAAAGACTCTGAATAGCTAAAAGTCATCCTCAACAAAATAAATAAATAAATAAATAAATAAATAAAGCCAGAGGCATAACACTACTTGACTTCAAATTATGCTACAAAGCTATAGTAACCAAAAAAGCATGGTACTGGCATAAAAATAGACACTAAGACCAGTAGAGCAAAATAGAGAACCTGTAAATCACCCCTCAGGCTTACAGCCATCTGATATTTGTCAAAGGCAACAAAGACATACATTGGGGAAAAGATTCCTTTTCAACATGTGGTGCTAGGAAGATTGGATATCCATATGCAGAAGAATGAAACTAGACATGCATCTCTCACCATATACCAAAATCAACTCAAAATGGATTAAAGAGTGTAAAATTACTAAGGGAAAATATAGGTGAAACACTTCAGGAATTAGTTCTGGGCACAGACTTTCTGAACATGAGCCCAAAAGCACAAGCAATGAAAGACAAAATAAACAAATGGGACTATATCAAACTAAAAAGCTTCTGCACAGCAAAGGAAACAATCAACAGAGTGAAACAACAACATACAAAGTGGGAGAAAAAAATTGCTACTTAATATTCATAATATATAAGGAACTCAAGAAATTACACATTCAAAAAAAATCAAATAACCCAATTAAAAAATGTGCAAAGGAACTGAAGAGACATTTTTCAAAGGAAGGCATTGCAAAAGGCCCACAGGAACATGGAAAAAATGCTCAACATCACTAGTCATCATAGAAATACAAGTTAGAACCACACTGAGATATCATCTCACCCCAGTTAGACAGGCAATAATCAAAAAGATGTAGAATAAGAAATGCTGACAAGGATGTGGAGAGAGGGTAACACTTCTACACTGTTAAGGGGAGTGTAAATTACTACAGCCACTATGGAAAACAGTATGGTGGTTTCTCAAACAACTACAGATAGATCTGCCATACAATCCAGCAATCTCATTTCTGGATACATACTATAAGGAATGGAAATCATCACATCAAAGGCATACCTCCACTCCCATGTTCATTGCAGCTCTGTTTACAATAGCCAAGATATGGAAACAACCTAAATGTCCATCGTTGGACGATGGGATAAGGAAAATGTGGTATATGTGTACCATGCAATATTACTCTGCCATAACAAATAATGAAATCCTTCCATTTGAAACAACATTGATGAACCTGCAGAAACTTATGTTGAGTGAAATAAGCAAAGCACAGAGAGATTAATACCACATGTCCTCACTCATAAGTGGGAGCTAAGAGAGAAAGAATGAAGGAAAGAAAGACCACAGTGGTGTGCTGGGTTTGCAGAGAACAGCTAGGGATACAAAGTGGAGTGAGGAAAGGGGGATGAGGAGGGAGGTCAGGATAATTGGGGGGATATTTGAATGGGGTATGCAGGGTATAATCAGAATTTGTGGTAATGGACATGCTGCCAGTATGGATCTAGCCACCACATCTTAGGCACGAGTGGTGAGAATTTGCTTTGTACCCCATGAATATTCATAACCAATAAAAAACAAATAAATAAATAATAATTTTGTAGGATCTTTAAAGCAAAATTTATATGTTTTGTCACTCTGTTGTTATATCTAATCTTTAATTGATAATTTCCTCATTTATGCTTAAACACAATACCTTATCTCACTAAGA
>NW_007742324.1:4170-5886 GCF_000696425.1 Galeopterus variegatus
CCCTTCCCTGCATTAATTCCTATGAACCTACACTCAGTTAAACAATTTATCTCAAATCCCCGACTTAGGTTCTGCCACTGGAGGAATCCAAACTCAGGCAAAGGTGGCCCTCCCCACTTCTTGGTAAATTTGTTTATTTCTCAGGAACATTTTTTTTTCCTGTAGAATGTTTGATATTCTGTATTTTACTGATTACTTCCTCATGCTGTTATTTAACTTGGTTTAACCCCCACAACTCCTGGCCTTTTATGCCATATATGTATATTCTTCCTGAGAACTAATAATTAGATCCTGTGTCTTGACGAGCTTCTGATTCAGTTGTACTGTCAAGACTACTTCAAAAAGGACGCTAGGAACTTCCTATCATATCTCATCATAAAGCCCCAGTTCCTGTGACTTCGACAAAGTCTATAAAAATTCCTCTTTCAAATTTTCACTTGTTGTTACTATGTGGGGAGAAGGGCCATAATTCTGCAACTAGACAAGGCTACAGGTGACCACAGCAGTGGTGGATGTGGGCTGGGTCACGAGCAAAAGGAGTGTTACCACTGGGAAGTGCTCACAGCTAAGCAGATTCTTTTTGCTACAGGCAAGAATTTTCTTGCGCTAATCCTGATGTCAGAAACTTGGCAGTGGCTGAAGCTATGTGCTTTCTTCTTTCTACACCTCCTGGCTTGGTTTTTGTGCTCCCCAGGGTCCTCACCAGGCTCCTACTAATTTTTGAAATTTATTTTTAATTAATCTAATACAAAAAAGCTTGTTAAAATAATAGCAGTGCATTTAAATGATTGTAGATTATGTGCTTGTGAAATGAATATCAGCAATGATGCAAGCAATTCAAGAAAAGAATTAAGGATACTTGGTTATTATACTGTACCTGTAAAGAAGTATAGTGTTAGTAATAGTGTTAGGTATAGTGTTATTTGAAAGTGAACTTGAATTAGTTGTAAATATGTATCAAAATCTCTAAAATTTATGGCTATTTAAAAAGCAATGAACCACCAAGCTTAGGCCACTAGAGCTCAGGGATGAGGAAGAGACACCACAGAGTTCATGAAGTCAGGAGAATACACAAAGAGAAGGAAAGGACCNGAGCTAAGAGAGAAAGAAGGAAGGAAAGAAAGACCACAGTGGTGTGCTGGACTTGCAGAGAACACCTAGGGATACAAAGTGAAGTGAGGAAACGGGGATGAAGAGGGAGGTCGGGATAATTGGAGGGATATTTGAGTGGGGTACGCAGGGTATAATCAGAATTTGTGGTAATGGATATGCTGCCAGTATGGATCTGGCCACAACATCTTAGGCACGAGTGGTGAGAATTTGCTTTGTTCCCCATGAATATTCATAACCAATAAAAAGCAAATAAATAAATAATAATTTTGTGTGATGTTTAAAGCAAAACTTGTACGTTCTGTCACTCTGTTGTTATACCTAATCTTTAATTGATAATTTCCTCATTTATGCTTAAACACAATACCTTATCACACTAAGAAAATTAACATTATTCCCATAATGTCATCTAATATCACATCTATAATCATATTACTCAATTATCACAATAATCTTATGTCTTTTTACAATTTACTTTTTGGATTAAAAACACAAAAAGCTCCACATGTTGCACTGGGTTATTATGCCAATTGAGTGTTATTATTTATGAATTTACAGCCAACACTTTCAGGCCCAACCACATTCTTCTATCCTCCATGGGAAGTC
>NW_007742324.1:7798-9765 GCF_000696425.1 Galeopterus variegatus
GAGGAAGAGACACCACAGAGTTCATGAAGTCAGGAGAATACACAAAGAGAAGGAAAGGACCGCTCTGACCATTTCAAGCACTGACCACTTCAAGGCTGGCCCTGGTGAGCACACAGAGCAAGAGCTGGCAAAAGCTACCTATGCCCTTCATATGAAGTTGTTTGGAGGAAGCAGGGAAGAAGAGGTCCTTGGTGGCCCCCAGGCCAGCAAGACCACTAACAGTACTCCCATGCACCCAGATAGGAGTGAGTTGGCATTTGTCAGGCAAATGTTTTAGGAACACCTTTATCCTGCACTTAGATGGTTTTTTAATTCTTATTTCATCTATCTGTGTCAATGCAACTCCTCCCTTACAATCAGCAGTATCCTTTGAAAATCCAAATTTGACAAGTCTCTCCTTTACAAAACTGTTTCTCTTTTCTTCCCTAATTCCTGTTCTGTGGAAATGGGAATGAAGGAAGAGAATACTAAAAGAACGGAGTATATCCCATTAACATTATTGAAATTCTTAACCTGGGTAGGCAAATAGTGGCTTTAGTCAAATTGACATATACGGTTTTCAAAATAATATATTTGCAATATTTTAAAACATTTAATTTCTTTATAAAAATTAATTTATTTAGATAAAGTCCCCATATGAAAAGATAAAAATTACAAAAAGTCAAATCCCATTTGACTACTGTGCTGTTATTAATTTAGTTTATGCCCATCTTGATATTTAATATGCATTCAAACACATTATCATTCAGTACCTTAGAAAGACTCTGAGACACATTCATTTGGAAAAGAAAAGGAAAAATTTATGTAGAATGAGTGCAAAGAAGTCAGACTTCAGAAGGACTGGCATGACAACCACAAACACAAGCATTTACCAAATAAATAAGTAAATAAAAACAGAATTGTCAAGTTTAACTAATTCATGTGAGCCTGATCATTGTGGAAAACATCAAACTTCTCCTAAGATTATGATATTAACAAATGTTGAAGAACATATCTTCAGATATCAGCATAGCAAACATTGTTTTTGTTAATGAGTTCAGGTTTATAAGAATTATTGAAGATTTTATTAACCGGGTGGTTAGAACCAGTAAGGGTAACATTGTTAATACTATTATCATTATCATTATTAATTATGGTAGTGAAGGGCTTAATGATGTTGCAGCAGGGCAAAGTGTCAAGATTTGCTTCTACACAATCCATAAATATATGTAGGTATTTTAGGAACTCAATCAACTCAATGGAAAAAAAAAAAAAAAAGACTAACAAGCAACAAAAAACCCAAATAACCCAATTTAAAAAATGGTCATAAAACCTGAGCAAAAATTTCCCAAAAGAAGTCATATGGATGGCCAATAGGCCCATGAAAAAATTCCAAATATCACTAATCATCAGGGAAATGCAAATTAAATCACAATCAGATATCATCACTCTCCAGTTAGAATAGCTATTATTAAAAAAGACAGAGAAAAACAAATACTGGCAAGGATGCAGAGAAAAGGAATACCTTCTACATTATTGGGGAATATGTAAATTAATACAGCCCGTATGGAAAACAGTATGGATGTTTCTCAAAAACTTAAAATAGAACTACCTTATGACCCAGCAATCCCACTACTAGGTTTATACCCAAACGAAAGGAAATTAGCGTACTGAAGAAACACCTGCAATCTCACGTTCATTGCTGCACTATTCACAGTACCCAAGAAATGGAATCAACCTAAATATCCATTAGTGGATGAATGGAAAAAAAAATTGTGGCATATACACACAGTGGAATACTAGCTACTCAAAACAAATAAAATCCTGTCATTTACATCAACGTGGATGGAACTCTAGATCATTATGTTAAGAAAGACAAATGCTGCATGATATCACTCATATGTGGAATAGAAAAAGAGAGAGAAATTCTCAAAGAAGCGGCAAGTGGCATAAGGGCTACCACGGGCTGGAAAGCAAAGCAGGGTGAG
>NW_007742324.1:10461-11321 GCF_000696425.1 Galeopterus variegatus
GTTTCTAAATAGCTAGAAAAGATAAATGTTCAGGGATGGGTATGGTATCTACCCTCAGTGAATCATCACCCCCGATATCTGATCACGTTCCTCATTCTTCACCATCTACCAGGTGATGTCTGATAACTCTGAGCTGTCTTCAGTAGCCAAGTTAGCCCCTTACCCCTGATGTTTCCTATTAATAATTTTTATCTAGTGACCCCACACTGCTCCTTGGCTATAAATTTCCAGTGGCCCATGCTGTATTTGATGTCGAGCCCAATCTCTCTCCCATGCTCCAAATTCCCATTCGTCCCTATACCTATCTTGATGGTCGTGAAAATATATTACTGTATTTTTATTTCTTTAACTCAAACACACTGTACTATCTGCACCTGCTTTTCCTTTCTGTTTTCAATTCTAGACTAGATGTCAGAGTAGCATTCCATCATATATCCTGGGAGCAATGTCCAAATATCAACTCCTCTGCTGTGCTTTGGAAATGAAACAGACCCTGATATTCTCCTTAGCTATGCCTATAACCCCAGCCAGAGCAGACCTCAGCTGGGGGACAGCAAGTAGCTAAAAAAAAAAATGGCTTGTCCATACAGGGTGAGCTGAATTCCTAGGAAAACCAGTAAAGTTTGCTTAACTATTAGTTAAGAATAGAGTTACTTAAACATATACCTTCCGTAGGCTGAGCATGATTTCATGATCATGAGATGTTTCTTCCTTAACGGAATGTCTTCAGACAATATCTGTAACAGCAGTCTCAAGTTGCTTTGCAGAACATCATTAAGCACAAGGATATTTTGCTCTTTGTCCACCTCCAGATTCAAAGGAGCCAAGTAGGACCTTAGTCGGGATGCCAGAAATAGTTG
>NW_007742324.1:13010-14542 GCF_000696425.1 Galeopterus variegatus
TATACTGCTTTTTACTGGTGTTTAAATAATGAATTGATTTTCTAGCATCTGCCAAAGAGACCAATGACATGTTCTTGTTATTTTAGCATCATTATGAATTGATGAATTTAAATTCATTTAAAGTGTTTCTATTAACTAATGTTATTCTTCTATTTAATGTTTAAATTGCCTTTTTTTGTCTATCATTAATCTCTTCACATTGGCTCCTGAGTCTTTTAGCATGGTGCAAGAAGTGTTAGATAACTTCCTTGAAATCTTTTTGGTATACTGAGGAAGTCCAGGATCATCTTGTATATTTCCTGTCATAACCCTGGTGTGACATATTTGTCCAAATGTCTATATAGCATAAAGTGATATTTACCAATTAAAATCATGGCACTATGTAGGCTCACTTCTACTGGCCACGTTCCTAGACTTGATCAGTGAATAAAACTAAAAATTATATATATGTATAATTATATGCATGCACATATATAANGTTTAAAAAGGACAGTAGGATTTAAATCACATATCTGTAAATAAAAAATGCTAAGGCTTATCTGCCCCACATGACAAGAAGCAAGGTAGTAATTTTACATTTCAAAGCACAGAGTAAGAATGCAAGCTTTTCCAAGGAGTTTGAGTGTGCCAGAGAAGACACAGCAAGATTAGAAAATGAATGCCAAGACAAAATACAATCACAGAAATTTACCACGTTACAAGGAGATCAATTTTAGTTAGCTATGTGGCTTCCTCCCTTCCTTNTATATAAACATATATATGATAAAATATAACAGTTTATACTTATATTTTCTAATCATATATAAGGCCACACACAAAAAAAATAATATTTTATTTCAACCTGAAAGTCTCACTTCCCTATCACACTAACATAATCACTTATTTGATTTATCCTGGAAAATTCACACAAAGACACGTAATAACAATTCCCACAAAATCACCCTCGTGTGCACTTCTAAACCTAGTTTTTTCCTCCCAATTCCTTTTCTTCTTAGATGTTTCTAAGGGTATAGTTAGATTATTGTGTTTTAAAGTCACTTGAAACAATTCCTTATTGCCCCTTACAACATTAACTTGGCTCTCATTCTGATTTACTTATTTCATATATGTGATTTTGTTGAAGTTTTATTTTTTAAATTTGTTTCTCTTAATCATGTAAAACCTTACATGTTTAAGTAAAAACTACAAAACTAGGTGTATTCAGAGAAGTCTTACTTCTATTTCTGTACTCACCATTCCCTCCCTTCTTTTTATTTGGGTAAACATTTTCTAAAATCTCACTTATTTTTACAATAGAGGGCAACCTGTGTACATATTTGCATCTCCCTGCATAGGTGAGGGACACAGCAAATTGTATACTTTTCTTCACTTCACTGTCCTCAGAAGATATGTGGGGAAACTTCTATAGACTTATACAGTTTCTTTTTTTCTGTTTGATCAGCCTAGTACTTCATTATGTGGAGATCTTTACTGATCTTCCTACTGAGAGGTCTTTGGATTGTTTCTAGTTCTTTCCTATTACAAATTGGTCT
>NW_007742324.1:15430-15962 GCF_000696425.1 Galeopterus variegatus
TGCTCTTTAAGCATCACCTAATACTTTCTCCCAGAAATCACTTGTAAGTAATTTCCTATTCCGAAGTGAATAATACATTAAAGCAACAGAAAAACACACTGAATGCTGGCAAAAAAACAGACTCTGCTTGAGTTTTCACCTTTAGAAGACTGACCAAAGTACTCTTCTCCTATGTCCCCATGAATTATGCTGTCTGTCTTTCTCAGTTCAAATTCGCGTTGCCTGAAATCATGTGTCATCTCTACAACTGTTGAGGACTTGATCCTATCCTGCTTTCTTTCATAGTTTGCATCCCAGTTTTAGTCCTCTCAGAAGTGTTATAGAAATAAAATTACTGTGTGTTGTCATACAAATGATCAGATTATTGTTTTATTCTGGCACCTTATAGGAATAAGCTAAAGCTTTTCCTAATATTAAGATGTAGCATTTCTGCATATGTGGATAAAGACATCTCTGGTGAAGAAATTTAAATATAATCAATGCAAACTCATTGATTTTTTAAAAATAATTATTTTCACTTTTATATACACAG
>NW_007742324.1:21237-22093 GCF_000696425.1 Galeopterus variegatus
AAGTGAAACTCAGAAACTCAACTGCTACTGGCAAAGTCCAAAGAAAAAACTGAGCAGCTGCTAGCAGAGTAAACATGCTCTATTATTAGATGCGAGCTCTGCTGGCCAGCGCTGCTTCACAAACTGAAGAACACACAACAGCAACAAACAAAAGATACATGGGTGCACATGTGCACTAACTCCACCCACACACAACTTGTTTCCAAGAAAGGTGCTGCATGACCCCCAACCGGACCTAAGGTGAGAGGGCCTGACTAAATTATTCTATTTCCCCTACAATACATAATAACATCAAAGAGAGTTACAACAAAAAATATGAGGCCCTCATGTTATATATCTCATGAAAAGAAATGGAGTCATAACAGAGTTTTAACTGTTAAAAAAGGATGTAAAATTATTTTGAGTATGGGAAGGTAAATTTCCATAGTCAAGGTCTGGCCACTCAGAGAAACAGAACATGGAAAAGTGCAGAATGCTTCTTTATTTCTCTGCCAGTCATTTCTGCTCACATGTTATTGGCCCCGTAAGTCACATGTTTACATGTGCTGTCTTGGAGAGGTATGTGGGCAATCTCCCCACAAATGCAGGAAAGGGAGAAAAACAGTAATGCCAGTGAGTGCTATGATGATCAGTATCTCTCTGATTTAAAAGATAAAATGTCAGATACTACAAATGCCTGTGACCCATGCAATTATTATTAACCTTCTGATACAATGACCATATATTCTGTATCAACACTTTCAAATCATAAAAACTGGAATGTATGTAGCAAGAATGGTGCAAAGCTCTTTACATGAATTATATTATGAAACACTTTAAAAACTTTATGCAATTGATAATAATATTCCTTCATTTA
>NW_007742325.1:0-6168 GCF_000696425.1 Galeopterus variegatus
CATCTGCACTTAGGACTTAGCATCAATCGTGAAATTTCACTGAAACTTCCTTTTGCTTGACACTGGGCTGAGATTGACTCTGTAGTCAGTTTGGAAATACTTTACTTGTGACATGGGGTTTTCCTATCTTTTGATGTGCTATGTTTTTTCTATAAGAGCACCTTTACATCTTTTAAAACAATTTTATAATTTTCTTAATAAAAGTCTTATACAATTTTTATGAATTTCTTGTAAGATCTCTTTGAAGGATATTTCTTCTTTTCTTCTGTGACTGTCCTTATTCCACCTTTATTCTTTATGCTTAATTTATTCTCAATTCTCATTTTTTCTTAGCAGTTTTACTGGACACAGGCTTCCCGGCATTTGCAGGTTTCCGGGCACTGTCCCCAGCTCCCATTGCTATTAAGAAGTCGGCTGTTGACCTAATGGCTGTTGCTTTGCAGGTGCCTTTTTTCAAGTGGCTTCACAGCCTTCACAGTCTTCAGTCTTCACTGTGTGCTGGTGGCAGATCTGTGCCACCTGACACCTTCCTGGGACACCTTCCCCTATGCGCAGATCCCACCACCTTGGTTACTAAACGACCTGTAAACCCAGCTTCTTCAATCTGGACATATTGATGACTGATACCTTTTGAAAACTTTTAAATATATTGAACCTGAAATAAAGTATTGTACGCAGTTTTCTCATAGACTGGTGCTGGCCACAATAAAACTTCTACCAATTAGTGATACTGTCAGATCTTCTACATGGTTGAGATAAAAAGGAAAAAAAAAAAATCACGCATCACCTCAGCTCCTAAGTGGCATGTCACACTTACCTGGGAACTTGGTTCTCCTCAAGCTGGACTGTCGTGTAGGGGTGAGGGAGCTGCAGGAGGGATGACAAACCCTCATCGCCAGACCAGGCTCTGCTCCCAGCTTCCCTACTTAACGTCTCTGTGATCTTGAGAAAATGATTCACCTTCCCTAGGCCTCAGTGTCCCCATCAGAAAGTTGGGGTGATGCCACCTGCCTGTGAGAGCTACTGCAGGGACGATTAGAATGAGGGGCACCTTGAGTGGAGAAGCACACAATACGTCTGTTCAAGGAGAAGTGGTGAACATTAGTGTGTCTGGCTACAGATCTGTTATATGATTGCAAGGTGCATTCCTAATGACATCATTTGTTTAGAATATTATTTCTCAAAGCCAGGTCACAAGTTTAGTTTTCCCTTTTTTGCATGGCTCATCTAATACCAGGATTGGCCTTAAATGAAACAGGGAAGAGGTGAGGTGCGTGTGCACCGGTTTTGAGAGTCCAGCATGACGGTTCCTGAAGCACGGCCCACAGGCCTGGCTCCTAGCAGGTTCCTACGCTGGATGCAGGAAATGGGTCCACTCAGCTGGGTCCTTGACAGCACGGCATGGCTTCCTTGTGGAACCCACACGAGAACTTCATCTGGGTTGCCTGGGACACCCAGAGTCCCCAGTCAGCGATGTTCCTGGGGCTTCGGATCTTTTGTCTGTGCCTCTTCACATGAGGCAAATTCCTCCTCTTACGTCCATACTGTTTTTCTTTGTGAGTCTCTAAGGTTCTTCTCCCAAATAACTTTTCTGACATGGATCTGTTCCACTGTAGCTGCAGTGCTGGTCCTGACCTGCCATGACTTTGTGACTCGAGCACCTACCCTTGCCCAACTGGCCTGTGTGTGGGAGTTCCCTGCACAGAAAACACACCCCCAATTTCTCAAACGCCTGCTGCTTGTTGAGCCAGCATTGGGCAGAGCGTGGGTGTTCCACGGCGTGACCATGCCTCTCGAGCCAACCCTCTTTAAGGTGTGTGGATGGAGTGGGTTCACCAGGGGCCTGGGAGCAGGAGGCAGGAGCACACATCCAGTTCCCACCATGTTTTCTTTGCCCATGCGTGCGGAGCAGGAAGGCCCTGGGGCCTGCAGTCAGCTGGGTCTGATGGCCTGCCCGTGTCACTGTGGTCTTCAGAACCCACTTCAATTTTCCGGGAATCTCTTTTCTCATCTCATGTGGAGATGATGCCATTTACCTCACAGGGTGGTGGTTGTGATAAATTGAAGTGGATTCACTCAAAAATACTTACTTAGAAGTATTAGATCCTGGCGCAGCTCCAGGCTCTGCCCTCCTGAAGTTGCCTTCCAGCAGAGCACTCCGGAAATAACAGGGACCAGTCAGCAGGCAGATACAATTCCTGCAAAATGATATAAGACCGACTTTCAGGATGGGGGGCGGTGGGAAGGGGGCATTATATCGAGGGGTGCTCTGAGCTCGCTCTGAGCAGGTGGCCGGCAGCAGAGCGTCATGAGACCAGGAGGGAGGATGCGCGCTCCTCAGAGTCCCTGCAGGCCAGGTCCCAAGTCTGTGGGAGGCCAGAACGCAGTGGAGGCTGCAGCACAGAGGGGCCTGTGGGCCTGATGCAGACTTCGGGTTTACTGTGAGGTTATGGGTGTCAGGCTAGGTCACAGACCCCAGTACCCAGTCTTGCGCAAGCCATGAGTCAGGTAAGTGAAAGAAAAACCGAGTAGCTGGGGGCAGAGTAGACGTGCTTTATTTCAGACGCGAGCTCCGCTGCCAGCAGCCCAAAGCCGTTGTCTTATACACCAACCTACACCATGGTGGCACCGAGCTGGGGATCCGTGGGCGCACATGTGCACTGGCACTACTCCTGCATAACCTGTTCATCACGGGTGTGCTGAATCACAGCCGGCTGGCTATTAGGCGAGCAGGCCTAACCAAGCCAACTCTACTTTCCCACAGTGGGACGCCAGAGGCGGGCTCCAAACCTGCAGAAGAGTCATCGGACGATCAGCGGTCCAGGCCCAGTATTTGGTTCACACGGAAGGATGCTGATGTCATCCCGGACCTTCTGAAGCACAGTGAAAAGCGAACACTGGCAACTATGGCAGGTAAAGCCACGAAACAGGACTGGAACCTCCTCAGTACTAGCTTTGCTTCCCCAAGGACAGCACTCAGCCACACAGGGGAAGTCAAGGACGATCAGCGGTCCAGGCCCAGTATTTGGTTCACACGGAAGGATGCTGATGTCATCCCGGGCCTTCTGAAGCACAGTGAAAAGCGAACACTGGCAACTATGGCAGGTAAAGCCACGAAACAGGACTGGAACCTCCTCAGTATTAGCTTTGCTTCCCCAAGGACAGCACTCAGCCACACAGGGGAAGTCAGGTGCAGCAGACTGCATCCTCCAAAGGCAGCAGAGCCCATCCCGTGTCCCCAGTGCAGGTGTCAGCGTGACCGCCCGTGAGTGGATGTGGCAGGTGGGAGGCCCAGCCACGGCCTGCTGATGCCTGGGCTCAGAGCCGGCCAGTCGTGGGAGGATGTCCACGTGGGAAGCAGCTTCTGCCCCAGTTGCAGGTGTGTGCAGGCACAGGTGGCGGCGGCTGCACAGGTGAGCAAAACAGGTGTCTGTCATCCATGTTGAGCCCGGGGTGGAGGAGAGGCACCGGGCCCTGCGTGTCCCATTGTGGAAGGAAATGTTGCTAGACTTTCAACACTAGGGATGACGAGCTGTAAATTACTTATTTAATTTTTAGTTAGACTTTACTAGGTTATGAAAGTTTCCTTTTATTCCTAGTTTGTTGGTGGTTTTTGTTTGTTTGGCTCATTGTTTTCTGGTCCTTAGTTTTGAATTTTATCAAATTCTTTTTCTGCAGGACTTGAAGTTCTCACAATCCTGAGTTTATACATGACTGGATTTATTTCTCATAACTCAGGCAGGAGTTTTCCATCGATATTAACAGCCATTTCTTTGTGTTATTTCTTTCTAGCACTGCTCTTGTCTGGGTGTGAAATCAAGTTTATCACTGTAAACTTGAAGAATAAACGGGGTTTGTGTGTATGTGTGTATTTATTTTTAAAGTTTTTCTCCTTTCTCACCTTATTTTGGATTGATAGGTTTTTTCTCACCAGTTTTTCCTCTCTGCATATTTAGTAGTTATACATGCCATTCTTTCTAGCCATTATTATTTCTAGTGTGGTTGTGACAAAAACAACCAAACCAACATTTACCTTATTTTTATTTATTTATTTTTAAGTTAAATTTTGGCAAAAATCCAGATCAGACCCCCCCCCCCAACCAGCTTTAGTCATTAATCAAGTCACCTGTCATTGTCATGAAAACCGGCATTTCTTTGACATACGCAAGGACTGTGGTTCCCAGGATGGTGGTTCCACTGCCCCAGGGAGGATGATTCATAAAACAAATGTCTGTTTCTTTCATTTGCTACAACGGTGAGATATAGTCTTTGTGTGCTGGGATTATTATTAGGTTCCACTGCCCCAGGGAGGATGATTCATAAAACAAATGTCTGTTTCTTTCATTTGCTACAACGGTGAGATATAGTCTTTGTGTGCTGGGATTATTATTATTTTTTTTTCCTGATTCCTATTCAGTATCTACTAAGTCGTGATTTAGGTCAAATTAGCTCCAAAATTTTGATAGACATTTAGCACATTGTGTCCTCCCCAGGTGTCTCCTACATTCTCTGCAGCATGGATGATTCTGCTTCAAATAAGGCAGATTAGATTCCATGCATTACCCTTCCTTCTTTATTTTACACTAGAAAATCTGAGGAACTAGAAAGTATACTGACATCTCTAGAATGTAAGCTATACTTTGAAATGTAAACTTAAAAACTAACCTTGGAAATAAGAGGATTTTTTATGTGCTTCTTGCCTATTTGTATGTCTTCTTTTGAGAAATGTCTGTTCAGGTCTTTAGTCCATTTTTAATTGGGTTCTTTGTGAGTTTGTTTGTTTTGCTATTCAGTTGTTTGAGTTAATGATATATGCTGGATATTGGCCCCTTAACAGATGTGTAGTTTGCAAACACTTTCTCCCATTCTATAGGTTGTCTCTTCACTTTGGCTATAGTGTCCCTTGCTGTGCAGAAGCTTTTTAGTTTGACATAATCCCATTTGTGTATTTTTATGTTTGTCACCTGTGCCTTTGTAGTCTAGCTCAAAAAAGTGTATCCCAGTTCCATTTAGTGTCGCATTTCCCCTATGTTTTCATTTAGTAGTTTCATAGTGTCAGGTCTTAAATTTAGATCTTTAATGCATTTTTAGTTGATTTTTGTATGTGGTTAGAGATAAGGGTCTAGTTTCAATCTTCTGCATGTGGATATCCAGTATTCCCACCACCATTTATTGAAGAGGTTGTTCTTTCCCCCCATCTGCATATTTTTGGTACTTTTGTGGAAAATAAGTTGTCTGTAAATGTGTGGGTATATTTCTGGGCTCTCTATTCTTTTCCATTGGTCTATTTGCCTATTTTTATGCCAGTTCCATGCTGTTTTGGTTACTATAGCTTTACAGTATATTTTGAATTCAGGAAGCACGGCACCTCTAACCTTGTTCTTTTGTTCAACATTGCTTTAGCTAAATGGGGTCTTTTGTGATTCCTTACAATTGTTAAGATTGCTTTTTCTAATTCTGTGAAAAAATGTCATTGGTATTTTGTATTTTGTGTTTTTTTGTTTTGTTTTTGAAACATAATTGATCATACATATTTATGAGGTACAGAGTTGTATATCAAAACCTGTGTACAATATGTGATGATCAAATCAGGATAATTAGTATACTTATCTTTCCAAAACATAATCATTCTCTGTGACCCTTAACCAGTTTTTCACTAAGCCCACTTCCCCTTCCCCTTTCCCACTTCTGAACACCACAGTTCTGTTCTCTCCTTTTGAAACTTCAATGTATTATTGTAACTGTTCTTTACTTTTGTCTTTTCTTTTCCTCTTTCCCTCCCCCCTTCCTTCCTCCTTCCCTTCCTTCCTTCCATATCTTATTTATTTTTTAGCTCCCATTTAGGAGTGAGGACATGTGGTATTTCTCTTTCCATGCATGGTTTATTTCACTTAACATAATTTTCTCTAAGTTCATCTATGTTGCTGCAAATGGTAGAATTTCATTCTTTTTTATGGCAGAGTAGTATTCCATAGTTTAAATATACCACATTTTCCTTATCCAGTCATCCATCAATGGACATTAAGGTTGGTTCCATATCATAGCTACTGTAAATAGAGCTGTGATAAACATGAGGGTGCAGATATCCCTTCAACATGGTGATTTCCGGGGCCGGCCCGGTGGCGCACTGGATAGGTGCGCCGCTTGGGAAGCACGGCGGCGCTCCCG
>NW_007742325.1:7908-14267 GCF_000696425.1 Galeopterus variegatus
CTCAACACCCCTCTCTCAACACTGGACAGATCATCTTAACAACAAATTAACAGAGAAACACAGGACTTAAACTACACTTTAGACCAATTAGATGTGGCAGACATCAACAAAACATCTTATCTAGCAACTACAGAATATAATTTCTCCTCATCAGCACATGGAATTAATACCTATTCTCTCCAAAATATTCCAAAAAATCAAATCAGGAATCATTCCCCACACTCATTCTGTGAGACCAGCACTATCCTGATTCCAAAATCAGGTGAAGATACAACAAAAAAGAAAACTATAGGTCAATATGAACACAAATGCAAAAATCCTCAACAAACAGCAAATGATACTGCAGCACATGAACAAGATTATATATCATGATCAAGTGAAATCATCTGTGGGATGCAAGGATGGTAATATATGTAAATAAATAATTGTGATATACCACATCCGGACTTAAACTACACTTTAGACCAATTAGATGTGGCAGACATCAACAAAACATCTTATCCAGCAACTACAGAATATAATTTCTCCTCATCAGCACATGGAATTAATACCTATTCTCTCCAAACTATTCCAAAAAATCAAATCAGGAATCATTCCCCACACTCATTCTGTGAGACCAGCACTATCCTGATTCCAAAATCAGGTGAAGATACAACAAAAAAGAAAACTATAGGTCAATATGAACACAAATGCAAAAATCCTCAACAAACAGCAAATGATACTGCAGCACATGAACAAGATTATATATCATGATCAAGTGAAATCATCTGTGGGATGCAAGGATGGTAATATATGTAAATAAATAATTGTGATATACCACATCAATAAAATCAAGGACAAAAACCATATGATTATCTCAATAGACACAGGAAAAAAAGCATTTAACAAATTTCAACATCCCTTCATGATAAAGAATCAAAGCAAATTAGGTATAAAAGGAAAGTATCTCAACACAATAAAAGCCATATATGTCGAACCCAGGACGAATATTATCCTGAATGGGGAAAAACTGAAAGCTTTTCCTTTAACAGGAACAAGACAAGGATGTCCACTCTTACCACTTCTATTTAACGTAATATTGGAAGTACTAGTCAGAGCAATCATATGATAGAAAGAAAATAAAGGACATCCAGATTGGAAAAGACAAAGCCAAATTGTCCCTGTTTGCAGATGACACAATCCTATATATAGACCCAAAGACTCTACCCCAAAACTCTTAGAGCTGATTCAGTAAAGTTGCAGGATACAAAATCAATAAACAAAAATCAGCAGCATTTTTATATTCCAACAATGAACTATCAGAAGAAGAAATCAAGAAAGCTAACCCATTTACCATAGCTACCCCCCCAATATATATATATATATATATATCTAGGAATAAATTTAACTAAGGAGATGAAAGATCTTTATAAGGAGAACTACAAATCATTGCTGACAGAAATTAAAGAGGACACAAAATGATGAAAAGATATTTCATGTTCATGGATTAGAAGAATTAACATTGTGAAAAAGTCCATATTACCCAAAATGATCTACAGATTCAATTCAATCCCCATCAAAATACCATTAACATTATTCACAGAAATAGAAAAAAAAAATCCTAACATTCATATGAACAACAAAAGATTCCAAAGAAATACTGAGCAAATAAATAGATAAATAAATAAAGCCAGAGACATAACACTACCTGACTTTAAATTATACCACAAAGCTATAGTAACCCAAACAGCATGACACTGGCATAAAAACAAACACAGTGACCAATGTCATCAGTATTTTGATAGAGATTGTGCTGAATATGTGGATTGCTTTGGGTAACATGGACATTTTCATGAGGTTAATTCCTCCAGCCCAAGACCATGGGGTATCTTTCCATTTATTTTTGTCCTGTGCAATCTTTCCCACCAACGTTTTATAGTTTTTATTATAGAGGTCGTTAACCTCCTTGGTGAAATTTACTCCGAGGTATGTCAATATTTTGATAGTTATTGTGAATGGGATTACTTTCTTGATTTCTTCTACAGCTATTTTATTATTGGTGTATAGAAAGGCTACTGATTTTTGTGTGTTCATTTTGTATCCTGCCACTATACTGAATTCATTTATTCTAGTAATTTTTTGGTGGAGTATTTAGGGTATTCTATGTATGTGATCATGTTATCTGCAAACAAGGATAGTTTGATTTCCTTCCGTCCAATTTGGAATGTCCTTTATTGATTTCTCTTGCCTTATTATGCTGGCTAGAATCTCTAGTACTATGTTGAATAAAAGTGGGAAAGTGGGCATCTTTGTCTTGTTCCAGATCTTAGAGGAAAAGTGCCCAATTTTTGTCCATTCAGTATATTAGCTGTTGCTTTGCCATATATGCCTTTTATTGTTTTGCAGTGTATTCCTTCTATACCTAATTTGTTGAGTGTTTTTGTCATGAAGGGGTGTTGGATTTTATCAAATTGCCTTTTCTGCATCTATTGAAATGATCATTTTTTTTCTCTTCATTCTCTTGATGTGATGTTTATTGACTTGCATATGCTGGACCATACTTGCATCCCTGGGATGAATTTCACTTGATCATGGTGAAGTGAATGATCTTTTTAATGTGTTGTTGGATTCTGTTCACCAATATTTTACTGAGGATCTTTGCATCTGTGTTCATTAGGGATATTGGTCTGCAGTTTTCTTTTTTTTTGTTTTGTTTTGTATCTAGAGGTTAATATTGGCCTCATAGAATTAGTTTGGAAGTATTTGCTCTTCTTCAGTTTTTTAGAGAAGTTTGAGGAGAATTGGTATTAGTTCTTTATATGTTTGGTAGAATTCAATAGTGAAGTCATCTGGTCCTGGGGTTTTCTTTGCTGGGAGACCTTTTACTACTGCTTCAATGTCACTACCTGTTATTGATCTGTTTAGGTTTTCTTGTTCTTCATGATTCAACCTTGATAAGTTGTATGCATCCAGGACTGTATGCATTTCTTCTAGGTTTTTCAGTTTGTTTGCATATGGTTGTTCATAGTAGTCTCTTACGATCTGTTGTATTTTTATGGTATCAGTTGTAATGTCTCCTTTTCCATTATATTATTCAAGTAGTCTATTTTTCTTTATTATTCTAGCTAAAGGTTTATCAATTTTATCTTTCTGAAAAATCAAACTGTTTCATCGATCTTTTGTATCTTTTTTCTAATCTCTAATTCATTTATTTCTGCTCTGATCTTTGTTATTTCTCTCCTTCTACTGATTTTGGTTTGGTCAGAGAAACATCTACAGAAATTTTTTAAATTTCCTTTATTTCTTCTTTGATCCATTCATTGTTTAGGAGCATGTTGTTTAATTTCCATGTATTTTTATGGTTTCTAGTGTCCCTTTTGTTGTTGATTTCTAAATTTATCCCATTATGGTTGGACAAGATAGTTTATATAACTTCAATTTTTAAAAATTTGTTGAGACTTGTTTTGCAACCTAACATATGGTCTATTCTAGAGAATGCTCAGTGTGATGCTGAGAAGGATGTGTGTTATGCAGATGCTGGATGAAATGTTCTATATATGTCCATTAGGTCGAATTAGCCTAAATTCTGATTTTTGATTCTGATATTTCCTGGTTTTCTGTCTGGATGATCTGCCCTTTCCTGAAATTGGAGTGTTAAAGTCCCCAACTGTGCATGTGTGTATTTGCATGTGTGTGCACATGTGTGTGTCTGGGTTTGTTTCTGAGCAAGGAAAAATTGGCTTTACAACATGTTTTAGACGTTGTTCACCTAGTTAAAATGAATGAAGGAATTCAAAGCACTGCTGTTCTGGGTCCATTCCCTGTAATTCAGGATGATGCTCTTCAATCAAAACTACCAGACTTCTCTTCCTAAGTGAAAAACTTTTTAAAAGCAGCCCAAACAGAGGCCTCTGACTGAGCAGCTGCGAGCACTTGAAATGGAGCTTCAGTGCCATCTGCAGCTCTAAGTGAAAACTACCCTTCTCGCCAGACAGCTGGAAATGAATTAGTAACAGCAAAGGAGAGACTTTTACAGTTCAGAAAACCAGGGCCTGCACAGACAAAGGGTCATGGTTGCACAGAGGGTTAGTACTTCTCTGCCATACTGAGTTATTTGTGTATGTTTCTTTTTCTCCAGGTGGGGTCCTGGAGTGAGTGAACGCGTTGACGCATCCTGGATTCTTAGCATAGTCCTGATGACTGAACACCACAATGTCACCAGGCTGATAGGGGCAGTTTATGTATGTGCACTGTAGGGAAATTCAATATGTGTCATGTCTGTTGAACCTTACAGTGATCTTATTAAAATAAGTATGGATACTATTATTATGCACCTTTTCACAAGGGGAGACTGAAATTCAGAAAAATTTGGTGATTTGGCTAATGAGAAATTTCTAGCAAGTTTAGATGCTAGGAGCCAAAACCAACCTCTCTAATGCCAAAGATACTTTCTATACCAGGATCCTGTTTTCCACAGAGTAAATTTTTATTTCCTTGTTACTCTTCTAAGCACATCTCTGGGAACACCTGGAAACAGAACTTAAAATCTTTTCCCCTGATCAGTGGCTGGAAATACCGCATATGAGAGATCACTCAAGGCCGCCAGCACACTGGACTGGAGCTGTGTCCTGGGCTTACCAAGACAAGTGTCTTCACTCAGAACCCGTTGCTGGACATGCCTGTGTTTCTCAAGAATTCCTGGTTTTTCATAAACGCACTTTTCCAATGACCATGTGTTCATGTGTAGAATTCCACAACAATTGTCTGTGGCTCTTTTTCTTGGAAATCAGTTGACTTCCCATGTATTTCAATTTGCTGTCAACACAAAGTTGCCTCCCCTGTAGGGTGGGATATCAACCCCCCCAGAGCAGCTGTGAAGACTCTGGAAGGTAATGAACATGGAAGTGCTTTATCCCCTTCCAGCCGCGTGGACACATGAATCTACCCAGTCCACATCTTTATTCCAAATCTCTGTCTCTACTTTCAGTTTCTTATTCTGCTCAGGATGGAGATTCCAGGGAGCAGACGTTTGATTCACGTACGTGTCACACATACAACCATTGGCTGGTGGAGGACACGTCCCCTGGTCACCAGCTCAACTCGCGAGCAGATGATCTGTTCAAGGGAGTGAAGTGTCAGCTTAGGCTGCAGGGCTTGCTGAGGCATGCGCGCATGTGTGACAAATACCACCAATGTCCCTCAGTGTATTTCAAAATTTAAATGAGTATACCCCTATGCACTAAATATGTTTTAAGAGATTCTTGGATAAACTTTTTTTTTTTTTTTCCCCTTTTTGTCTTTTTTCGTGACCGGCAACGGATCGCAACCCTCAGTGTCGCGCCCGTACCAGACCGGGACCAGCAATGGGATCGCAACTCTCGGTGTCGCGCCCACACCTCGCTCAGCCAGTGAGCGGCCGGTCTGTACGTGGGATCCGAACCCTCGGTGGGAGCGCCGCCGCGCTCCCAAGCGGCGCACTGTAGCAGTGCGCCACCGGGCCGGCTCTTGGATAAACTTTTATATTGATTAAATAGTTTGAAATTTGCTGTTTAGATGTGATAATTATCACATCAGTAACTTATACAAGTAGAGAAGAATTTAAAGAGCAAAAAGCCTAACTCGAGTAACTTTATGGAAAAACATATCATGGTTCTTAGCAAGTTAATCCGTTAGGAGGAAAACCGTGGCTTCTGAACACTTAAATTCACAATTTCTGAGGTGCCCCTTTTCGTCTCTGTGCTTGAGCAAAGGGGGTCTGTGTTTGGTAGCTGCAGGATGCCGCGATGTTGTTTGCGTATCTGATGCGAGTCTGAGTAATAAATGAAACAAACCAGGAGAGCATTTACACACCCACCAAGATCTACGTGCACTGAGTGAAGCGTGAAAGCGTGAAGACCACACAGTGTGCCTGGCCTCTGTCCCCCTCCTGCCAGGTGGGAGGGTCACCTGGCGGCTGCTGATGAGGCAAGTCTCAGCCCTTCAGGGTTCTTGACAGTGACTCGCCAAGTTCAATAATTTCTCAGAGTTCTAAAATTTTTTAAAGAAAGGCCAAAATTATATTGCAGACTGGAAAAACATATTTGCCTTATATTTAGTTAATTTTAACATATAAAATTAGAAATACTATACATTTTTAAAAAGTCTATATTGCAATAAAAGGCATAAAGTATATGAACTGATTACTCATAAAAAAATTCAAAATGCTAATAATCATTTGAAAAAATGTTAAACCTCACTGGTAACCAAGGCAATGAAAGTTAAAACAATGACATAAAATGTTTACGTATTAATCAGAAAAGAATTTTTTTTTTATGTGACTAGTAAGGGGATCGCAACCCTTGGCTTGGTGTCGCCCGCACCGCGCTCAGCCAGTGAGCACA
>NW_007742325.1:19429-22090 GCF_000696425.1 Galeopterus variegatus
TAATCATATACATTGTATATTGACAAAATAAAAATTTAACGAAAAAAAAAAAAAAAGAAGAGACTCAGAAAGATGGAATAACTTCAACTTGCGCCAAGGTGAGGTGCCATAAAGACAGAGACAGGATCTCTACTTAGGACTCTGACAGGAGCCAGCACAGGGACCCCGCTGAACAGCAGGTGTCACATATCATGGAGTGGCGGCTCTGGGTATCCGGCAGGCTCTGCTTCTGTCTGGACCACCCGGGAGCACTCCGGAGCGTTCTGAGGTGGGAGCCTCTGCTCTGGGTTCTCTGAGACTGAGGGACCAGGGTCAGGGGGCTGGGAGATGACTCAGATGGGAGGCCACCACCATGATCCAGGCGTGGGCACATTAGCGAGGGAGGGGTGCAGGAGGTGGGCACAGCTGGCCAAGGCTTGCTTCACAGGTGGAGATGGGTTTCCTGAAGACTTTCCTGTGAGGGGGACATCTCTGGCTGGACAACTGCACATCTCTGCTGCTGCAAAGGTGGAGCTGGATGCTCAGGGTGGAGGAGTCACTATGAAAACGTCAACTTGGACGCGTGTCCTGGACATCCCAGCGGGCACCCTGCTGCCCAAGCACCCAAGACGGAGGCAGACAGCAGGGGCCAGGGCAAGGGCCCAGCGCTTGCAGACTGAAGACCCAGTGGACTGAGTTCAACCACGGGGCTGAGCACATGTAGGCCACTGCGAGGCGGACGAGGGCCTTCTCCCATGAGGAGGGCACGGCTGGTGCAGGGCCAGTCCCCAAGCCCAGGATGGGTGGTGTGCCAGCCCACAGGGGCACGGCAGAGGACGGGTGAGCACAGAGGCAGCCAAGCAGAGCGACACAGGCTCCTGGGGCAATGGGGTCTACCGTGAGCTGAGCCAGGCAGGCGAAGCCTGGGGTCACATGACTGTCCTGGGAGGAGACATTCTCTGGGAAGGCCAGAGAGGATGTGTGCAGGATCCTCAGGCCCCCAGGCAATGCCCTCCCCTCGTTCTTGCTGAAGGTCCACTAGTTTTGCTTTTTTCTTCTTTATATTTTACATTTTAAATGTAAAAAACACTTTCAGCTCAAGAGCCACTCAAAAGCAGTTTTGGCCATCCCTGGCCCATGGGCCTCTGTTTGCAAACTGCAGCGGGAGCACTGTGGAGGTTTCTGGCACCTGGCAGGCGGTCTCGGAACCCACGAGGGCTTCACACGCAGAGCAGGAGCCGGGGAAGCAGGAGGAGGCTGAGCCAGTGCTCAGGTTCTGACGCTCCAGTGGATGAAGTGAGAGACGGAAAAGGGAGGGAGGAGGGGAAATGAGGGCTGCAGGATCCTGGAGGAGCAGCAGCTGGGGGGCCAGGGCGACAGGGAGCGAGTTCAGGGGACTCTGGCCTGAGGGTATGGAGTGGGTGATGGCCCAGGGCGCGGGGGCAGGGATCTGGCCCGGGCATGCCACTGAGGGTCCTGCAGCCCTGGGGACAGGGAACCCACATCGTCAGGGATCACTGGGGCAGGGCTGCCAGAACTTATAGGCCACTCCGCTGTTCCCAAGAGCAGGCGATTCCACAAGGTGGGTCGAAGGAGGAGGGCGGACGCCCCACAAGGCACCATCTTCTGCTCTAACCACAATGTGGAACGAGTTCTTGCTAAAATGCCACTGTTTTTATTCTGCAACTAAAACTACTTAAAAATGTCCCATCAAACACTCTCACTCTTCATTGACTGTGCAAGTCAACGACACACAGCTGTCTTTGCTCCACCAACAAAGGGCACCATCCCTGCACTAAGCCTAAACCTAACCACGCAAACACGCTCCAGTGTTTACGTGGCTCCAATGATCTGGTTTCTCCCTGTGACAACACCACTGTAGCACGAAGCTCCTAAAACACAGTAAAAACGCACAGGAAGTGGCTTTACCTCCAGTTCATGGCCGCCAATTCATTGATATATTCAGCACAATAGACTAAAGTCACTGAAAAAAGACAGAAATCATGTGTTAGAATTTAGATGACCAATTGTTAATAATTACAGAATAAAACTATATGTTCTCTAAACAAAATATCCAACATTAATATAACAGAATAATGAGAGTTTGATGAGAAATGTAATTTCTATCTTAGACAAAACAGCAGCAGGGCTGTGGCAGGAACCCAGGCCTTCTCCTGGAAGCTGAGTGCTCACCATGCCGTGCTGCTGTGCCTCACAGGGCACTTCCTGCGTGACACCAGCCACGGTCAAGTCCTATAACGCACCATGCTCAGAATGCCAGAGCTGTGAGACTCAGGCTAAAACTAACTAGTTTCCACCTTGCACTTCTGGGGCTGCCCTTGCAAGACTGTAACTGAGTCTTCCACAGAACACAGACAGAAAAGCACCTAGAGGTGCTGGGAGCAAAGGCCGGGGAGGGACAACAAACTCCTGCAGCAGTAGAAATGCTGCAGCTTTGCGATCCAGGGCTGCAGTCTCCACTAATCCTTGCCAGTCCACCTGCAGATGACAGGGAGTCACGGGACTTCCCCCAGCTCCCAAGTCATTCAGAGGCAGTGCTGATATTCACACCTGGGGGCTGACAGCCCCTGCTGCTAACATACTGACCCACACAGGAACTGAAGATGTGACACTGCAAACTTAAGCACCCGATGCTTTCATTTCTATTATAATTTCTCAGCT
>NW_007742326.1:0-713 GCF_000696425.1 Galeopterus variegatus
CAGCCGGTATATAGGATCCGAGGCCGCGCTACCAGTGCCGCCCTCTCCCGAGTGAGCCACGCGCGAGCCCTATGAGTGTCCTAGTTCCGCTGTAATAAGTCACCAACCACCAGGCGGCTTAAAGCAACAGAAACTATCCTCTCACCATCTAGACACCAGAAGTCTGAAATCCAGGTGTCAGCAGGGTCACGCTCCCTCTGGAGGCTCTGGGGGAGAACCTGTTGTGGGCTTCTCTCCTGGCTTCTGGACTTTCAGGCAATCCTTGGCATTCCTTCACTGTGGACGCATCACTCTGATCTCTGATCCTGTCACCNTTCCTGCCATCATGGAGCTTGAGTTTTAGTTGGGAAGACAGATGATAAATAATGAGCATAAAAAGTAAATCCATTCTATAGTACATTAGCAGGCTGTGTTCACCGTGGACAGCAAGGGGCAGGTTTAGGAAACTAGAAGTGCAGGAGGCGTGGGCTGCGATTGTGGGTAGGAAGGTCTCAGTCTCACTGGGAAGTCGGTAACTGAGCAAAGACTGAGGGAGGAGTGAAGTGAGCTCTGCAGCCACCGGTGGGTGGGGGTGGTGAGGTAGACTCAAGTCGCAGCAAACACCAGGGCAAGTCCCTGAGGCGGGAGCATCCCTGGCATGACCAAGGAAGATCAAGGGGACCAGGAGGCTGGAGCTGCGGGGGGAGCAGCAGAAAGTGAAGTCAGAGAGGTAA
>NW_007742326.1:2697-3486 GCF_000696425.1 Galeopterus variegatus
TCCATCCCAGGTGAGCACCCACTTGCCACACGTCTCGGCACCTGTTCCTTCCACTCCGTCCGGTGCTCGTGCCTCCCCATCCACAGTCACCTCTACTCATCCTCAGACCCCAAGCGTAGGTTAGGTAGTTTTGTTTCATGTTGCCTGGAACTTCCCCCATTCCATCACAGCTTTTAATTTACTTTGTAATGATAGACACATGTTAGTGATTACTGGATTAATGTATGGCCTCCATAGAAGACTGTCACTCCCAATAGCAGGGCCTGTGCCAGGTCTGGTTTTTCCCGCCCCAATACCCCCAGTGCCTCTAGTGGTGACTGGCACACAATAGGTGATCAATAAATATTTNACATGCCAGTAACCTTTATGTCACTAAATGCAAAGGTGAGTGTTCATTTTTCTTTTTCCCTGTCCTCCAGCAATGCTTGGCAATGTCAACCACACCCTTCTTTCTGAAGCAATCTCCTGCTCCAACTGCTGAGGACTGCCCTCACTTGGATCTCCTTCAACTCTCTGTTAACTCCACAGTCTGCTTTCCAGGCTTGGCCTTCTCCAGTAGGTCAGTAATTACGCTGGAGTTCTTTACGGGACAGTCTTCGTACATCTGCTCTTTCTCAGCAATCATGCCCAAGCCTGAGGCTTGGGTATCTATAATAATTTCCAAATGTCTCACTCCAGCACCAACTATTCCTCTGAGCTTGTCACTGAGTCCAGCTATTATGACCCCTACACTGGGCATCTTGGTGGAACCTCAGACCTGCCCTAAAATGCACTCCTCATCTTTCCCCC
>NW_007742326.1:4785-6235 GCF_000696425.1 Galeopterus variegatus
TGTTCATTGAACACATAAATTTCTATTTATAGATAAATGATGGATAGAGAGGTCTTAAAAAATATCCACCAAAATGTTAAGAGTAACTGGTTAGATTTAGGATGCTTTTAATCTCATTTATATTCTAAATTGCATTATTTGAAAGTTTTACAGGGAACAGGCTATTATTTTTATAAAAACGGTAAGATGATTTTCAAAAAATAATGTTGACTAAATGGTACTTATTTAGGTAGAATACGTAGAAGTCACTGGAAGAGTTAGGGAGTTGGATGAGGACAGGAGAATGCATACTGTACGCTAAATCTAACTGGTAAAACAGCACAAAAATTTACTGCCTTCCACTAACTCCATTGCAGATCTGGCCAAAGGAAGAAATAAAGTATCATATGGAAGAAAGTTACCAAGTTCTGTGTACCCAGTATTAAGAAATCCATTGTTTCTTCCTTGTCTTGATATGCAGTGGTTATTCCTGGAAAATTCCCACCAGACTTTCTCTCTCTCCCTTTCATAGATCTGGACATGGACTTGGCTGTGAACCTGGGAAGGCTCCCATCCCCCACCTCCTGAGTTTCCCCTACTGGTCCTGTTTTCTCAAGCCTCTCTTTTTCATGCACACACACTCACACACCCATTCACACTCACACACATGTGTGCATCACTAGAGTTCCCTCCACCACGTGCATGGGATATGGAGGGTATGACTCTTCCTCTGTGAAGCCGTCCCAGAGATGTCAGAGCCACAGGTGCCTGCCTACCTTGCAGCCATTTTAAGGGCATGGGCATCTGTTCTAACCTCAGCTAAGGAGGCCTGAAGAAAGAAGGGGAATTCTCTCATGGCCCAGAACTTCATGTCTTTATGTAACACCCTTCCACACTGCACATCCACCAGCTGTGGGAGCAGGGCCCCGAGACACACAGGGCATCGCAGCAGAAAACTGAGAAACGTTTGGTGTGTTTGGTTGCATGCCACTCATCCTCTTCTGTCAGATGTGGAAGGACACTAAGAATAGAACTACATGATGCCAGAAACACTGGCTACAAGTGAAATTATTTAAGGAGACTTCCTGCTACTTAGCCTGAAACATTTTTCAAAGCTGGCTTTACTGAATTGAATTAAGAGAAAAGAAGAGGAGAATTTCACAAATCGGCTTGTGTGGGGATGTAAATATAGCCTGAGTGGTTCTCCCTCACACGCACTGCCATCACCAGCACAGGAGTGATGTTCCCACGGCCATCAGGCATGTCTGTTATATTCTTTAGCCCGTCAGATCACATGGGCCAAACCAGTGAACTGTCACCCAATCAAACCTAAAGACCGAAAACCCTATGGGCCTGATCCTTCTGTGGGCAGACCAAGTTCTACCTGTAGAAATGACTCGTTTTAGAGGAACATGTGCACCAAAGAACACTTGGGATGGTCCTGGGAGTGGTTGAGGTGGTGCGTAACAAG
>NW_007742326.1:6623-9168 GCF_000696425.1 Galeopterus variegatus
CCTGGGAGTGGTTGAGGTGGTGCGTAACAAGGAGATGAACAGAAACTGGCATCTGTTCTTGTTGACGAGGACATCGCATATGTTCAATGAGAAGTAGAAATTAAAGGGGGTAAAGATTTTGCAGAACTCTCACTCAGACTTTGAGCTTCATCTCCAAGGCACTTCATCCTTGAAGCCTTTCCCATTCCCCCCCCACCCCCCGTTCCCTGGGCAGCCCTCTCCATCCAAAGCACTATGTCCCCACCTCTCTGTTCATATATGAATCATGGGTGTATTTCATGCCTCTGCCAGAGAGGGAGCTCTTCAGGTAGAGACTCCATTTTTTCACCACTTTTACATTCCCAGAAGAGCCTTGCTCAGAGCTTATCATAGGGAAGCTGCTCAAAAAATGTTGATTGTAATGGATGATAATTCATAATAACATAAACAAGTTTAATAATATTTTAAAATATCAAAATTCCCAAATATGAAAGAGAGACACCAATAAAACATGGTAAAAAGTAATTATTCTTCTATGAACTAGCAGAAAAAGAAATAAGGAAGCAAGACCAATTACAATAGCCACCAAAAAAATAAAATACCCAGGAATAAATTCAACCAAGGAGGTAAAAGATCTCTACAATGAGAACTACAAATTACTACTGAAAGAAATTAAAGAGGACACCAAAAGATGAAAAGATATTCCTTCTTATAAATTGGAAGAATCAACATAGTGAAAATGTCCATATTACCCAAAGCCATCTAGAGATTCAATGGGATCCCTATCAAAATACTGATGACATTCTTCACAGGAATAGAAAAAAACAGTCCTATCATTCATATGGAACAACAAAAGACTATGAATAGACAAAGCAATGCTGAGCAAATAAATAAAAAAATAAAGTCAAAGTCGTTATATTTCCTGGGCCGACCCTGTGGCTCACTTGGGAGAGTGTGGTGCTGGGAGTGCCAAGGCCGCTGGTTCGGATCCTATATAGGGATGGCCGGTGCACTCACTAGCTGAGTGCGGTGCAGACGACACCAAGCCAAGGGTTACGTTCCCCTACCAGTCACACACACACACACACACACACACACACACACACACACACACACAAAGGCTTTATACTTCCCGATTTCAAGTTATATTACAAAGCTATAGAACCCAAACAACATGGTACTGGCATAGAAACAGACACATGAAAAATGGAACAGACCAGAGAACCCAGGAATAAACCCATATATTTATAGCCAACTGATCTTCAACAAGGGCACCGAGAACATACAATGGGGAAAGGACAGCCTCTTCAATAAATGATGCTGGGAAAACTGGATATCTATATGCAGAAGAATGAAACTAAGACCTGTACCTCTTGCCATATACCAAAATCAACTCAAAATGGATTAAAGACTTTAATATAAAAGTTGAAACTTTAAAACACCTGAAAGATAACAGAGGAAACTCTCTAGGATGTAGGGCTGGGCAAAAGCTTTATGAATCAGGCTCCAAAAGCACAGACAACAACAACAAAAATAAACAGATTGGATTGTATCAAGCTAAAAATCTGCTGCACAGCAAAGGTAAAAATCAACAGAGTGAAAAGACAACCTACAGAATGGGAGAGAATATTTGCAAACTATGCATCCAACAAAGGATTAACATCCAGATTATACAAGGAACTCAAACAAATAAACAGTGAAAAAACAAATAATCAGATTTATAAATGGACAAAGGAGCTGAATAGACCTCTCTCAAAGAAGGACATACAAATGGCCGACAACTACATGAAAAAATGCTCAGTGTCACTAGTCATTAGGGAAATGAAAATCAAAACCACATTAAGATATCATCTCACCCAAGTCAGAATAGCTATTATCAAAAACACAGAGAATAACAAATGCTGGCAAGGATGTGAAGAAAGTGGAACCCTTCTTGGGCCGGCCTGGTGGTGCACTGGATAGTGTGCCGCTTGGGAAGCGCGGCGGCACTCCCGCCCGAGGGTTCGGGTCCCACATGTGGACCGGTGCCCGCTCACTGGCTGAGCGGGGCGCGGGAGCAACACCGAGGGTTGCGATCCCATTGCCGGTCCCCGGTCCGGTNCAAATAATCAGATTTATAAATGGACAAAGAAGCTGAATAGACCTCTCTCAAAGAAGGACATACAAATGGCCAACAACTACATGAAAAAATGCTCAATGTCACTAGTCATTAGGGAAATGAAAATCAAAACCACATTCAGATATCATCTCACCCAAGTCAGACTGGCTATTATCAAAAATACAGAGAATAACAAATGCTGGCAAGGGTGTGAAGAAAGTGGAACCCTTCCTTCTGCACTGGCAGTGGGAATGTAAATCAGCACAGCCATTATGGATAACAGTATGGAGGTTTCTTAAACAATTACAAATTGAATTGCCATATGATCAAGCAATTTCACTACTGGGAATGGAAATCATCATGTCGAAGGAATTCATGCATTCCCACATTTATCACGGCTCTATTTACAATAGCCAGACTATGGAACCACCATAAATGTCCACCGATGTATGACTGGATAAGGAAAAT
>NW_007742326.1:9695-11029 GCF_000696425.1 Galeopterus variegatus
AAAGAAAGAAAGAAAGAAAGAAAGAAAGAAAGAAAGAAAGAAAGAAAGAAAATGAGAGAGATAGAAACAAAGAAACAATCACAATAATAACGTTGCACTTTTAGGAGAGAATGGAATCGTGGCTACTAGAAGTGGAAAGGGGGAGGGGTGGTGGAGGAGAGAGATTAATGGGAAATTAATAAAAACATGATTAACAGACACAAAGAATGATTAGGTATTGTAATGGTGAATAAACTAACTATCCTGATCTGTCCATCACATATTGTACTCAACTATTGATAGCCAACTTTGTACCCCATAAATATGTATAATCATTTATTTTTCAATAAAAATCAAATAAAAAAGTAGATATTCTTAAACGTCATCAATCAGGGTGGATTGTTTTTCTAGGTATTAATTTGTGGCTCTGGCCCATTTACTCCCAGCAATACTAAACAAGAAAAGGAAGAAAATGCTATGAATTGAATGCGTCCACTCCAAAATTCAGGTGTAAAAACTTAATGGCCAATGTGATAGTCTTAAGAAGTGGGGCCTTTAAGAACCAATGAAATCCTGAAGGCTCTTCCCTTCATGAATGACATTCAGGCCCTTATAAAAGAGGTTTCATGCAGCATCCAGCTCGTTTGCCCTTCTGCCTTCTGCCATGTGGGGACACAGCATTCCTCCCCTCCAGAGGATGCAGCCCTTACCAGCCACCAAACCTGCTGGCAGTGGGTCTTGGGCTTCCCACCCTCCATAACTATGAGAAAATGAATTTCTGTTTTTGATAAATTATCTAGTCTCAGGTATTTTGTTGCAGCAACAGAAATGGACTAAAACCAGCAGAAAGACTGACAACATTAAATGATTGGAAGGATCAGTTGCACCCCTGCAAAGACAGATTCCCCAGAGACTAGACAATACCAGCTGATGAGACGGGACCATGTGGCCCTGAGGGAAGGGATGGGTGGCCCAGCAGAGCTCTAGGGAAGAGGACTTTCCACCAGAAATGCCTGGGGGCTGACTTAATACCAAGCAGACAACATGATGCTGCTGTCCAAAAATGACTGCCGGCCACTTGCACAGGCAGCCATGCACTCACTGAGAATCACGATTGGGGGGCACTCTTCAGGGCTCTGGACCTGCCTAGGACACTCTCATCCTCCCAAGGGTATGACTTGCAGTCCTGGGCCCCATCAGGATCTGGACACTGCGCAGCACAGACTCCAAGGGTACCTCCCAAGGGGACAATCAACTTTCTGGGTCCTAGACATTATTAACCCCCAGAACTGATGTGGGGACTTGGATTATCTCATAATTTGATGGCAGTATGAAGAGAAATCCTCAGCCAAACA
>NW_007742326.1:12474-13477 GCF_000696425.1 Galeopterus variegatus
TTCATGATTACAGTAGTGTTGGAAACCCAAAGAATTACAAAGTTCCTTGTGATGACTGTTACATATACAAGGGGAGAGAGAAACTTCATCAGTTTAATAATAAAATTGAAATAGCTTCACATCAAAGTCACGGAGCCAGATCCACACTGGAGCCTACCTGTAGATGACAAATGTGCTACTTTAAAATGTGTTTTCCATACCCTCCTCGTGTAGCATATTGAACTTGTAGTCATGGCAGGACTGGGAAGTTTAGTCAAAATTCCTGCCACAGCCCTCTTTGGCCAAGAAACACAGTTAGTGTGCTCTGTGTGTTTTCTTATTCACAGTTGGGATGTGGGTCCAATTGAATTATATTTCCAAATTTTTTCCTTGATTACGTGTTTCCAAAATAAATACATGGAAATTGTAATATACTGTCTGTGATTTAAGTTCAACGTAAAGAGTAGACATGGCTTATCCAGATTGACAGATTTCATGAAAAGAAGGCACATCACTTGTTCATGTGTGGACTAAACAGATCTCACCATAAAGCATTTTCTTCATCATTGACAACTTTTATTTCTAGTCCAGCTTGTGTCCCACATAAATTGCCAACTTGGAGTAATCCCTTCTTACCACACTCCTGTGTTTGGCCTGTTGTCTGTCACTCATTTGGTACTAAACATATGGCACTTATGCTGTTGTTTGACCCCTGTGGTAAATGCAAGTGGTCTTCATTTAATGGGCAGCGTGGGTTACTTACCAGGAGCAGTTCTTGAAGTCATAGCTTCTATGCACCAGATGCACCCAGTNAGCATGTAGCAGAGCCACCCTCAGACTCCATTGTCCAAATACATGTCATGTGGGCCTTGCCCCCTCCCCCCGCCAGGTTTATCCATGTAGAAACTTTCTCAGTGTGGGGACAATCCCACCAGAGTAACTGTCTGGAAAATGTCGTGGGCTTGTTCATGATTACAGTAGTGTTGGAAACCCAAAGAATTACAAAGTTCTTTGTGATGACTGT
>NW_007742326.1:15149-16221 GCF_000696425.1 Galeopterus variegatus
ATATCTGCAGAATAAAATCAAATGTACAGTAAATCTCTCACAGGATTTTTATAGGAGTAATAAAACTAAAATAGTAAAAGTTCTGAGCTTACTGGATGATACATTAAATAAGTCAATGAGTGTTGGAGAAAATGAATTTTAGGCAAATCATATCCCCTCCTTTCCTTTTATTTGCTTCCACTCATACTTGTTTCTCTATTTCTTTCCTTTGTTTTCTATTTCTCTTGAATCACCCATTCAATTGTCTTTCCTGTACCTGCTATTAAGGACACAGACACTAAACACACAGCACACATGCATGCACACACACACACACACACACACACACACACACACACACACGGTCTCAGATCTTAAGTACCTCAAGGAGAAAGAAACGTAATTACAATACAGTATGATAAGCCACAGGGTAGCCTTTTCATTTATCTGATAAAAAATACATGGGCACAAAGCAGCAGTGGGAAAGAGGAGGAAATGATTCTTTTTGTGTGAGCATGAGATGCGCCCAAGAAGTTTTCATAAGGGAAACTTTGTATTTGTTCTGGGTTTCTAAGCANCTGTTTGATGCTATCCATTGAAGAGTTAATGGATCCTTAAAGATGTTCATTTAATAAATAAGCATACTATTTGCCTGGGCAAAACAATCCTGGAAAGGAAAAGAAATGCCAAGGAAGCAGTGAAAATAGCAAAGTCACTATTTAGACAGTAGGGGTGGCTTCATCCTAAGTGTCCACACAGAATGTGAGGTACACAATTTTGGNTTTTTCTTGAAAAGTGGCTTAGTGACCTCTTTTATTGATTCAGCACGTCCTTAGGGTGTTGCCTCCCATCTCAAACATCTCATCAAACTTTTTCCATTTCCAACAGCAGCTACATTGAATAATATTTCTCCATCCAATTGTACTTGCAGGAATTATGGTATGTCCATTTTTGTCTGTGTCCTAAATTACGCACCTATGCTAAGAAAGCCCATTCTAGACCTGTGTGCCTGGACTGCGTTTTCTCTCCCACTCCCCGATTCTGATTTGAACTGCATCTGGGGTGATGCTTTGAAACAGCATTGAGGCCCCTT
>NW_007742326.1:16723-17185 GCF_000696425.1 Galeopterus variegatus
TCCCCGATTCTGATTTGAACTGCATCTGGGGTGATGCTTTGAAACAGCATTGAGGCCCCTTATAATCTAGAATCCATGGGACCTACTTGTGTACTGACATGGGGAGGGCATTGAGTGTACATAGTTCACTCTTCCTTTATGAGGAAACCAGACAGACTGGGGGACTCAGGGACCTTCTTTCTACTCTTAGTGTTGAAAAGACAGTGCTTCCTTAGAACGTTTCTATTGCTTTTCTTTTAGGTATTGACTTTTTTTCAGTGGTCCAAATTTCCTTCCTTGCATTGTCCAATAGTCAATTTGAAAACAAATTTGTGTGTGTCCTCCTTCATTTCCTTAGTATGCTATCCAGCTCATATATTTAAAAACCCTCTTAGACTTTTCTTAGAACATGGTGGGGTCTAAACAAAGATACCAATGGATAAACTATCTATGAATTTATCACTCTTGTGCAAATGCTGCTTA
>NW_007742326.1:18039-20729 GCF_000696425.1 Galeopterus variegatus
AACAGAATCCATTGATAAGAAAGAGCTGGGTTTTTTTCTTTTCTGCTGAAGGGAGAACACCGTCTCTGCAAAGCTTTGCGTCTCTGAGGGAGGGAAGCAAGACTGGAATTTGTTGAGAATTGAAATTTTGGTTTAAGGTAGCTCTTTCAACACAGGAACTTGGAGATTGGGTAAGAATCTCAATACAATAGTCATGGATTTGTGGGAATGGCAAGGTGAGGATTTTGAGGTGAGGGATTGAAAGAATCTCAGGGCTGGAACTGTTTGATGCTATCCATTGAAGAGTTAATGGATCCTTAAAGATGTTCATTTAATAAATAATCATACTATTTGCCTGGGCAAAACAGTCCTGGAAAGGAAAAGAAATGCCAACGAAGCAGTGAAAATAGCAAAGTCACTATGTAGACAGTAGGGGTGGCTTCGTCCTAAGTGTCCACGCAGAATGTGAGGTAGACAATTTTGGTTCTCATGACATTGACCTTTACATGCCCGGGACATTTCTTCTTATATATATTACCCAATTTATTCCCCAAATACCAGTATATGGGCTAATTGAGAGGAAAAAGTCAGCTTGGTCTATCCTAACTTTTGTATATCCAAACAGAATGACTCTTTAAGTGATACAAAAGGCAATTAAGTTATCTTATTTGAAAGACTATTCATGGTTTTATTTGTGCTTTTTTTAAATGATAATTCTTTTTAATCTGCGGCTGCAAACTAAATGAAAACTGTTGTACAGAATGGCATTATACAAACCATTGAAGATACTAATTATCTGAAAGAAAAATAAAACTTCTATCTACCTGGATATTTCCAAATATACAGTTTTTACTTTACATTCAATGTTTTGTATTACACATATATAATTTTATAAAAGAAAGGAAAATTATTATAAATAATCTAAATCAGAATCTAGTTAAAGAGAGATAAATCTGTACAAAGGTTTAAGTTGTGGCAGACTGATTAACGATACGCTTTCCTGCACATTTTATTTTGTCTGAGTTTTGTCATGATTTTTACTCAACAAAGTTACCAAGCACAGAAAATTACACACAAAGACCTTAAAACCTGGCGTGAGATCCTGGTAGTTTCCGATACAAGATGTATGGCACAATTGCCAAAATTTTAAACACATTTTCCAAATCAGACAGTAATGCAGCGCAGCCTCCATCCAGCCTGGTGCATCACAAGATGAACTGCAGTACAGGGCAGAGAACCCAGCCTTTGCAGACTATCGGCTTGATGCAAGGCGATACCTCTCCAGCTTCAGCTTCTGTTTCTGTAAAATGTGGGTGATGGTACTATTTGTGCATTATCTTGGCTTCTTTCTTGTGTCCCTGTGTAATCACAGGGGAGGATCAGAGTCAGAGAGAGCAGTTGGGGCCAGGCTAGGACAGGAGCTATGGAGTTTCATTTAGCCTGTAGGACTGAACTCTAGGGGATGGGAGGAAGGGACTGCAAACACTTTGGGCCTGAATGCCCAATGGCTTGTGGCAAATTTGGGGGACTCTGGACTGTAATTATTATCTGCTTTAGTCTGTGTTGTGCTACTTTAAAAGAATACCTGAGACTGGGCAATTTATAATGAATAGAAATTTATTGGCTCACAGTTCTGGAATCTGGGAAATCCGAGGTCAAAGTGCTGGCACCTGATGGGGGCCTTCTTGCTTTGTCATAACATGAAGAAAAGAGAGAGAGTGAGACAGGGTTGGAGAGAGAGAGAAAAGAGGGCCAAACTTGCCATTCTGTAACAAGCCAACACTTGCAATAAGGGCATTAATTCTTTCATGAGGGCAGAGCCCAATGACCTCTTAAAGGCCCCGCCTCCCAATACCATTACATTGGCAATTCAATTTCAACATAAATTTTGGAAGAGATAAACATTCCAACCATAGCAATATTTAAGGGTTTGGTCTGGTGAGTGGGCAGCAGTAATCCTTCCTGGTCCTTGTTGCATCCTTTTATGTCAAAGGCAAATCTCAGCTAATCATTAATTGGGTAGGATTTGGATTCATCTACTGTCTCCTTCCATGATGCTTAAGTTCCCAGTCCTGTGAGAAGGTGAAATTTTCTTCTTGTGCAGCTCCAGCTGAAGTCCTTGAAATGATTCTTGTTGACTGAGCAAGCCAAAAATGAGAAAAATCACAATGAAAGGCATCCAGTCAAAAATTGCCAGGTGTGGAGAGAATAAGGAAAATACAACTCATCATTAGGAGAAAATCAGTCAATCAGCACTGATCCCGAAATGACTCAGGCAAGTAAGTAGACAGGGATATTAAAACTATTATTATAATTTTATTTCATATGCTCAAGATATTACAGGATGAAATAAACATCTGAAGCTGAGACTTGGCAGATATAAAGAAGACGCAAATTAAACTTCTGAAGATAAAAATATATTAGCTGAGGTAAAAAAAATATAACTGAATGGGGTTAACAGGATACTAGAAATGAAGAGAAGATTAGCAAATTGTAAGACAGAGCAATAAAAACTGTCCAAAATGAAACACACAGAGAAAAAAGAATATTTTAACACAAGAAACAAGTATTGGTGAGCTATTGTGCAACCTCAAGTGGGCTAATATACATGTAATTTAAGTTCCCAAAAGAGATGGTAAGAGGTGAAAAGAAAGTATTTGAAAAAATATTGGATGAAAATTTCCTAAATTTGATGCAAACTAAAACCCCAT
>NW_007742326.1:21627-22090 GCF_000696425.1 Galeopterus variegatus
AGTAGAGGTGTCAACCTGGAATTCTTTACTTAGTGAAAATATATTTCAAAAATATTTGTAGGGGCCGGCCCGGTGGCACACTCGGTAGAGTGCGGTGCTTGGGAGTGTGGTGGCGCTCCCGCTGAGGGTTCGGATCCCATATAGAGACCGGTCCGCTCACTGGTTGAGCGCGGTGCGGGCGCGACACAGAGGGTTGCGATCCAGTTACCAGTCACGAAAAAAGACAAAAAGGAAAAAAAAAAATATTTGTAGTAATTATATTGTTGTTGGTAGTACTTGCGCTGTTATTCTGAAGCTTTTGCATGTGTCTCTTCAGATAAAACAAGTAATTACACTGATGTCACTAAGAACCAGCATTGTCAGCATAGATTAACAAAACAAACAAACAAACAAAAAACAAGTTAATTACACTGATGTCACTAAGAACCAGCATTGTCAGCATAGATTAAAAGGGAGACAGATG
>NW_007742327.1:0-531 GCF_000696425.1 Galeopterus variegatus
TGGGTTAACCAGCTAATAGTGTGTGTGGCAGAGCTTAAGAGATGTGGAAGATAAATCAGACGATGTCCATGTCCCATGTCCAGTGGGAATTTCAGAAGAAAGGGATAGAAGGAATGGAATAGAGACAATATTTGAAGATATGGTACCTGAAATTTTTCCAGAATGGTGAAAGGCAAGAGTGTGCAGATTCTTAACAAATCTCAAGCAGGGTGAATAAAACAAAACACCCATCTAGACACATCGTAATGAAACTGCAGAAAAAGCAAAGACAAGACATAATCTACAGAAAGTTCCTGCTAACTGGTAGTGAAAAAACAACCCTGTAGAAAATTACCAAAGACTAGAATAGACAATTCACAGAAGAGGATCACAAATGATGGTCAATAAACATTTAAAAAGATATTAAATCTTACTGGTGATCAGGAAAATCTAAGTTGAAATAACAGTGAGATACAATTCCATAACCCTCAGAAGACACGGACAATCTGCAAAATGAAAAAGTGAGAGGACAGCCATCATGGAAATCTTAGT
>NW_007742327.1:2201-2679 GCF_000696425.1 Galeopterus variegatus
TTTTAATTATTACTTTTAATTGACACATACGAATTGTACACATTTATGAGTTGCAGAGTGAAATTTTGATACATACAATGTGTAGTGATCAAATCAGGGTAGTTAGCATATTTGTCACCTAAAACATTCATTGTTTCTTTGTATTGTATACATCCTCTCCTAGCTGTGTGAAAATATGCAATAAATCATTGTTAACCATAGTCACCCGGCAGTGCTTTAGAACACTAGAATTTATTTCTCCTAACTAGCTGTGATTTTGTACCTTTTAACCTAACTCTCCATGTGCCCCCTTCCCCTTGCCTTTCGTAACCACTGTTCTACTCTCTACTTCTATGAGATCAACTATTTTAGCTTCCACATATGAATGAGAACATGTGGTGTTTTTATCTTTCTGCATTTGTCCTAATTGCACTTATAATGATGTCCTCCAGGATCATCCATGTTTTTGCAAATGACGGTTTTTCATTCTTTTTGTGGC
>NW_007742327.1:3438-6013 GCF_000696425.1 Galeopterus variegatus
AATAATCCTAAATCTTCAATCAAGTTTCACGGTTGGATTATTGAGGAAAAAAACTTCACTTATATGTATGTATTTAAGTAAATATAAGTAGCTTATCAGCAAGGATAAGATCTTTAAAAAGTAAAATTCTACAGTGTTGCTCAGATTTTAGACAGCGTTCCTCCTCAGTCACAGTCATGATAGAGCTTTAGCCCTCCATATCGTGAGTGAGAAAACTCCTCAGAAAGAACAAGTAATGGCATTGTTGTCATTACTGTAGAAACAGCCAGAATGAGTGTCTTGTGGGGCTGCTGTGTCTGTATGCTGGTAAGGGGCAGCTGCCGTGCTGGTCTTTTGGTCTGTGAGTGCTGTTGCTCCCCAAGGAAGTCAATGCAGCCAGAAGGACAGTGGCCATGCACACAGGCTCAGCTCCTCAGCCCCCGTGGTGGGAGGTCCTCACAGCCCAGCCTTGCACAAGGGTAGCAGAGTGATTCCTTAGGCACAGCATAGCCTAGTCTGCAGCATAAATGTGATAAAGTATACTTAAATAGTTCATTCAAGCTTAATTACAGAATAACTTTTCCTAGCACCATTCTGGGAGTTTTCCATGTATTGATTCATTGGCCCCCACAGAAGTCTGGTGAGGTTGATGTGCTTTATAGGCCAGATGCTGAGGAACAGGCTGGGAGCAGCTAAGGCCAGAGCCAGAGCCAGAGCCAGAGCCAGGCAGGCTGGCGCGAGAGCTGCGCTCCTCACCGCTCCGTGACCCTGCATCCGTGGCGGCATGTCTACCCTCTGGGCTCTTAATGCAAAATTTATTCAATATAGCACATGCCCTATTATATTGTAATTTATCTGATTATATGGCATATGTCCACCCACCCCCCAGCTCTGCAAGACCATGAGATCCCAAGACAACAGGCTTATCCTTTTTTTTTTCCAGCTGTTTTTTATTGTGATAAAATATACATAAGATATAATTTACCATCTTAACCATTTTTAGGTCTACAGTTCAGTGGCATTAAGTACAGTACATTCATGTTGTTCTTGCAGACATCACCTCCATACGTGTCCAGAGCTTTTTTAATCTTGCAGGACTGAAACTCTGTCCATTAAATATTAACTCCCCATTTCCCCTCTCCAGCCCCTGGCAACCACCAGTCTGCTCGCTGTGTGTATGAATTTGCTTATTCTAGGTCCCTTACAGAAGTGGCATCACACAGTGTCTGTCTTTTTGTGACTGGCTTCTTTCACTTTGCATAGTGTCCTTGAGGTTCCTCCATGTTGTAGCATGTGTCAGAATTTATTTCCTTGCTAAGGCTGAATAGTATTTCATTCTATGTATATACCACATTTTGTTTATGCATTCATCTTATCCTGTGTGTATAAACCACATTTTGCTATCCACTCATCTAATTTTTGGACACTTGAATTGCTTCCACATTAAGCTATTGTGAATAGTTCTGCTATGAACATGGGTATACAGGTATCTTCTTTATAATTAAGTTAGAAGTGCTTAGAACAGTGCCAGGTAGTAGATTGCTGTTAGTGGGTATGTACCATTAAATGAATTAAATATAAAACTATGGTAGATTTCTAACGTTAATTATGTTCATCAACACCAAGATATTGAGGAAATTCTTAGCCAATATTTTCCAAACCAAGTTTATTTTCATCCTGGCTGGAGCCTTTTTTTTCTTTCATTTTACTTGTTTTGTCTTTAGCATCCCATGAATCAGGTATTTATCCCATGCTAATCTATTCCCTGGTTATCCACACCAAACCACAAGAGAATCATTTCCTAGTATCAGAGTTGACATACAAATTACAAAGGCCAGTTAGCCTCTGTGTCTACAGTTACTCGGAGTTAGCCCTGAAGTTCAGAGTCAGCTTCATGTGCAGCAGCAGCTTCCTCCTCCTCACCAGCTGAAGGATGCCAAGGATTCTGAACGCCATGCGTGGCAACTGTCACAGCACATCATGAGCCCAGGGGTCCACGGGGCTTCTGGGAGTCAGATAATGTGCTGTTATCTTCATCTCTGTAATGATTATGCATATTTGCTTTCTAATAATTCATGCAACTATTTCATATTTTATACCCTTTTTATGTAATATTTCACAATGAAAAGTGTTATTTAAAAGATTGGAAGTAATTGTACAAATGTAGATGGACTCTACAGTCAGTTTGCTTTACAGATTTCTTTAAATTTTTGTTCCACTTAAAAACAAAAAACAGCAGCAGCAGCAGCAGCAGCAAATTAGGGCCTCCTAGACCCGATTTCTTTAAATTTTTGTTCCACGTTTGCTTTACAGATTTCTTTAAATTTTTGTTCCACTTAAAAACAAAAAACAGCAGCAGCAGCAGCAGCAGCAAATTAGGGCCTCCTAGACCCTGTATTTTGGATCTGGCTTTTGCAGGAAAGATGGCTTCAAGCCCCAAGGACCATGCTCAAATAAAAAACCAAGGCCCAAACTCAGGTGGACAAATGAATATTGTTGTGTTTTTCAACTTAAAACAAGAAATATAAGATTGTATGTTATTTTTTATGAATATCCAGTTTAGGCTGTATTTTTATCTAGATTAACACAGATTCAC
>NW_007742327.1:7109-7612 GCF_000696425.1 Galeopterus variegatus
TTTTTTTTTCTTAATTATGCTTTTAGTGTTTTATCTAAAAACTCGTCACCAAACCCAAGGTCACAGATTTTCTTCTCTACTTTTAACTGGAGGTTTTATGATTTTGCATTTTATGTTTAGGTCTGTGATGCATTTTGAATTATTTTTTGTGTAAACTGTAAAGTATGAGTTTAGGTCCTTTTCATCTTTCATGTGCACATTCATCTGTTCCAACACCATTTGTTGAAAGGACTGTCCTCACTGTTGAATTGCCTTTGCACTTTTGTCAAAAATCAGTTGATTATATTTGTGTGGTTCTATTTCTGGGCTTTGTTTACTTCCATTGATCTAAGTGTCTGTCCCTTGCTAGTACCACACTGTCTTGACTAATATAACTTTATAAAACATCTTGAAATTTAGTTCCCTAACTTTGTTCTTAATTTCAGAATTGTTTTGGTTATCTTAGTACCTTTACCCTTTTAGATTTTAGAATCAGTTTGTCGACGTCTACAAAAAATAACAAG
>NW_007742327.1:9554-10203 GCF_000696425.1 Galeopterus variegatus
GTTTAGGAGCATGTCATTTAATTTCCATGTATTTGTACACTTTCCAATGTTTATTCTATTAGATAGGTTTCTAGTTTCTTCCATTGTGGTCAGACAAGACAGTTGATATGATTTTGATTTTTTAAATTTGTTGGGAGACTTGAATTGTTACTTAACGTGTGGTCTCTTCTAGAGAATATTCCATGTGCTGCTGAGAAGAATGTGTATTGTGCAGCTGTTGGATGAAATGTTCTATGAAAGTCCATATTAGGTCCAGTCAGTCAAGAGTGGAGATTAACTCTGATGTTTCTATATTAATTTTCTGTGTGGATGATCTCTCCTTTGCTGAAAGTAGGGTATCAAAGTCCTTAGCTATTATTGCATTGGAGTCTCTCTCTCCCATTAGATCCAATAGTAATTTTATATATTATNTGAGAGTTTTTAATCATGAATGGTTGTTGAATTTGTGTAATTCTTTTTCTGCTTCTGTTGAGATGATTGTGCAATTGTTCTTATTTAGTCTGGTAATATGATAAAATATTGATTTATGTATGTTGAACCAGCATTGCATTCCTGTGATGAGCCCCACTTAATCATGATGTATTATAGTTTTTATAGATTAATGGATTTAATTTGCTAATGTTTATTAAGGGTCTTTGTGTTCATTTGA
>NW_007742327.1:15764-16128 GCF_000696425.1 Galeopterus variegatus
CTTTTTCATGCCTTACTGCACTATCTAGAACTTCCACTACAATGTTGGGTAAGACAGGTGAAAGAGGACATCCTTGCCTTGTTCCCAACTTTAGGGGGGGAAGCATTCAGTCTCCCCCCCTAAACCATTAAGTATGATGCCAGCTGTTGTTTTTTTGTAAAATATGCTTTATTAGGAAAAAGAAATTCCTTTCTATTCCTAGTTCCTGAGAGTTTTTAATCATGAATGGTTGTTGAATTTGTGTAATTCTTTTTCTGCTTCTGTTGATGTGATTGTGCGATTGTTCTTATTTAGTCCGGTAATATAAAATATTGATTTATGTATGTTGAACCAGCCTTGCATTCCTGTGATGAGCCCCACTTAA
>NW_007742327.1:21711-22089 GCF_000696425.1 Galeopterus variegatus
TGACGGTCCCTTATTTGATTCTTCTGGTGAGAAGTGAAGCGTGTGAGCAGAGAGGAGCCTGCGGCACCTTGCTGAAGGGTCCCTGTGACGTGTCCCACAGTGTGAAGTATGTGCTCGGACACATGCACGGCGGGTCGTTTACACCCAAAAGGCACTGACCACCCACACCTTTTGCCCTCCTGTTTGTTCACACGCCCATCACACTCACACATGTTTGTGCCACATACGGAATGGACAAGGTCACGTGCATGTGAAATGGCCTGTGTCAGGTCTTCAGGTACTTGCGCAATTAATTAGGCTGAGGCGTGTATCTGGGTACTAGGGACAGACAGCACATCGCACAGTATTTCAACTCTATGGACTGATTTAGTCTCAGAA
>NW_007742328.1:0-22084 GCF_000696425.1 Galeopterus variegatus
CGCAACCCTCAGTGTTGCACCCGCACCTCGCTCAGCCAGTGAGCGGGAACCGGTCTGTATGAGGGATTCGAACCCTCGGCGGGAGCGCCGCCGCGCTCTCAAGTGGTGCACTGTAGCAGTGCGCCACCGGGCCGGCCCCCCCTTCCTTCTCATACTCGTTCTTCTACCTCTTTAATACTGTTCGTGCCAGCCTCATATATGGTGAGGTCCCTGACTCTCCTCCCTGGCCTTGTGCCTCCCAGCTCTTGTCCTCATTAATGCCCATTAATGCCTCTCTTTTCGGGCTTCCTATGGTATTATCTTTCTTCAACTCCCGTTCTGCAACCATACACCAAAATAAAATATAGAACTATTGCACCCTCACCTGGAATCCCCCTTCATGCCAACATTTTTGTCACTACCCATGTAGGTTGACAGCCTTTGTCACAAAATGCTTTGGACAAGCTCAGAAATTCCTCTTCGTTGATGATAAGAACATTGAGGATGCGCTCAAGTGGATGGCAGGAAACCAGCTCCCCAGCGGCTGCTATGCCAACGTGGGAAAGCTCTTTCACACAGCTTTGAAGGTACAGGTCTGTCCACGGGTCTGAAGGCCACCGCCGTCTGGGAGGAACTCACACTTCTGACTGAGCAGAATCGAAAGAGCACTGGCCTGGGAGTCAGTTTTCTTCAGGTTTCAGCCCTGGCTCTGCACGACCTTGGTCAACATACATAACCAGTCTGGCCTCAGCATTCATGTCTGCAGGATGGAAATATAAACTAGAACGTGGTTCTCAAAGCGTGGTCCCCACATCAGGAGCATCAGCATCACCTGGGAACTTGTGTGAAATGCTAATTCTGGCTCCCAGCCCAGACCTACTGAATGAGAACCTTTGGGGTTGGGGTCAGCAATTTATGTTTTAACAAGCCCTCCAGATGATTCTGGTACACGCTGAAGTTTGAGACCACTCCCTAGAAGATTTCTGGGTATATTACTCTCTCCCTATATCCAAAGCAAAGCCGTTTCCTGTGGTGGGGACTGGTAGCAGCCCAGTGTCTTTTGTAAGGGGTTTATTCTGTACCAGGCACTGCTTTAAGCACTGTGCTTATTAAATACAATGTTTACAACAAATCAGTTAGCTAGGGATTGGTACACCATTATTAATCTCACTTTACAGATAAAGAAACTAAGGTGCGGAGACTAAGTAAGTGGCCCACGGTGCATGCCAGTAAGTGACAGGGTTGAGATTTGAACCTTGACAGCGGGGCTCCAGCGGCACTGCTCTTGCCCTTTCGTGACATCGCCTGTACCCCTCCCAAGCACGGGTGAGGCGTAGGTGCTGCAGGATAACTTGTTCAGTTCAGAACACACCCAATGAAAGAAAGATTTGTACAAACTCCTAGAAATCATTGTATTGCTCTTCCAGGGCCTGGATCAACAATCTTGAGCACTGAAAAAAAAAAAAAAAATCTCAGTGTCGGATTCATTAGCATTCTTCGTGCAGCATCTTTCTTTGTTCTGTTTTGTTTTTGGTGTCTGGCCAGGATGGGGATCTGACTCATACAGCATCTTATCAGTCTCCCCTAAGTCTTCGTCTTCTCTTCTACACTGTCTGAAATATACCTGGGAGGTACATGACAGGATCTGACTAGAACACAATCCCAGAGGGTTTTTCCTCCTTCTTTCTTACTGGAACCAGCTGCTGCATTAAGAAACCCATCACTTCAACCACGGTCAAGTGTTCGGATCGCCTTACTTGGCCAGCCACCCAAAAAAAAAAAGAAAGAAAGAAAGAGAAAAACTCATCACTTGTGTAGTTGTGTAGTCAGGTTTCGTGGTTTAGTGGTTTGGCATGTAAGCTGCACAGTTAAACTCCCTGGGTTCAAATCCCAGTCCTGCTGTGCATTAGCCATGTAACCTTCGACAAGCTATTTAATCTTTTTAATTGTTCATTTTCTTGTCTATAGAAGGAGGATAATCATTTAGTTTAGGTATTTCTAAATATTTGGTAAAATCTTTTTGGGAAAGGCATTAAGCAGGGAAGGTCTCACCTAGTCTCCCCTGGAGAAGAAGCTGGGCTTTGTGCTACTTGAGAAGAGTCCATGGGAGGAGATTCAGATTCAGTGGTACAGCAGAGATTCTCTCCTTATTCCTCCCTTTTTGAACCTCTTATCCTCCCTAACTTCTTCTTTTGGGTTTCCTAAATCCCCACTCAGATGCCTCATGCTACCTCCTGTAGGCTCCCGTTTAAAGTTGTGCAGTTAATAAAATCCAGCCTATTTTCTCATTGCGTGTCCTGCAGGCTTGGAGCTGCAGAAAGTCTACAGAAAAGAGCACTTACAAAAAAAATTCCCATTTAGAGAGGATACTTTTTTGCAATTTGCACATAATTCTTACGGGTGTTGGCTGCTGCCTTGACTCACCTCTCCCTGTTTCCCTCCAGGGTGGTGTTGATGATGAGATCTCCTTGACTGCCTACATCACAGCTGCACTGTTGGAGATGGGAAAAACCATAGATGTGAGGGTTTTTTTTAGCTCCTCTATATTCTTATCATGCCTATTCTTAGGGACATTCACCCGTATTTGTCCCTATGCACCCTTTTAAGGTTGAGGAAGATATGATGACTTCCTAATTACTATTCATTTTATAAGGAATGCCTTATAAATTCAGTTCTTCATCTTCACTTTTTAGGACCAAATGGTGGGTCAGGGTCTGTGGTGTCTAAGGAATTCTGTCATATCCGCCACCAACCCCTACACACAGGCCCTCTTAGCTTATACCTTCTCCCTGGCTGGGGAAATGGACATCAGAAACATTCTTCTGAAGAAGTTAGATCAACAGGCTGTCATCTCAGGTACGTTGGCCATGGTAGGTATTTGGAATTGTGAAAACACACTGTGAGTTATCTATGATTTTTCCTATTCTCCTCTGTCCCACAAATATTCAATTTTAGGATTAATTTTAGTAAAAGTTAAGTTATAAAATCATTGTTAGGGGTTTTATGAGAAAGCCCATGTAAGTCCTCAAAGGGCATTGCTGTACTTTTAACATGAAGAGAAACTAGATGGTAGAAACTAGTCACAAAGCTTATTGGCAAACAGCACACCGAGGGTCTGAAGGCAGGAGCAGAGGGCTGCATCCCCAGGAACAACCTGAAAATACCACTTCCACGTTGGTGGCCCACCACAGCCAGTGCCACAGCCATGACTGCCACAAAAGTGGCAGATGCCACAGCAGTAGCCACAGCTACCATGCAGGTCACCGACCAGGCACTCAACTACATTGACACAAGGAGAGTCAGCAATGGAGACCAAAAAAAGAAGAGGACATCTCCCTCCTCAAAGCTCAGCTCAGCATAATAGAAGAGGCAACTGGTCTACCAGATGACCAGACATCAATGTAGACATGGTAGAAATATGAAAATCCAAGAAAAAAGGACACCACTAAATGAATACAGTAATTCTCAAATACTAAACCCTACCGAGCAGGAAACCCTTGAAGTGACTGAAAATGAATTCCAAGCAACAATCTTAAGGAAACTCACTGAGATATGAAAAGACTCAACAACATAATGAAACAAGAAAAAAAATCCAGAATATGAAGGGGGGAATTTACAAAGAGATTAATACCTTTAAAAACAATGTAGCATTTTAATGTAGGTGTTTAGAAGTATAAATTTTCCTGTAAGCACTGCATGAGCCCTGTGTCCTATAAATTTTGATATGCTGTGCTTTGATTTTTATCTCAAAGTACTCTCGAATTTCTCTGTGATTTTTCTTTTTATCCATTGTTTATTTGGGAAAGGGTCATTTAATTTCCACACATTTGTGAATTTTCTAAATTTTCTTGTTATTATGGTCAGAAAACATATTTTTATGATTTTAGTCTTTTTAAATGTAGACTTGTTTTGTGGCCAAAAATAAAAAATAAGTAATTTTAAAAATTTACTGGCATTATTGTACAATTGTCATTATTTTGAAGATCTTTGAAAGTTTTTTGGTACAGAATTACTTTCAATATATTTAGAATAATATTCGAAGATATAATAGATCTTATAGATAAGATATTAATGCATTTTATTTATCTAGCAGTCTGTTTAAAATTATACTTCTAGGCAGAAATTCACTCTCAGCTTTCATTTACATAATTATCGTTGCTGAGCTGTGCTTTCATCATATGGGCTCAGGGTGGTTTCCATCTTGTGTGTGTATAAGCTACAGTAGTCATGGAATGGCTGTCGCAGGCGGTGATGGGAATACACCTGCCCCGCCCTGTGCTGGTTTGTTACCATCACCTCTTTTCCGTCATCTGTCATTGCAGGCTCTTGTGTTTACTGTTATGTTTTCCCAATTAGATCGCCTCCTGTGGGTTATTATCTCTAAACTTCTATTTAACTAGATTTCTGACTTCCACTCTTCTCATTTCCATTCGTTCTTCTTTCTTTTCAAGTTATCTGTCATCTTGGCTGTCATAGAGGTTTGTTCCGGTCTCGTATTCCGTGTGATTGCTCTCTCATCATATTTTATTTGATCACCCTCATTAGCATTTCTTCTATGGTTTCTCAGAATTCTTACGTACGTTATCCTGTTTTTGTTCTTAAAAGGTTAAACCTTTGATTAAGTAAAGTAAATGTGGAAAAATTTATAAAATTCTATAAGCAAGGAAAATGCTCCCAAACACATCAGATTCTCATAAGAACTTCCTACTTACCTGTCCTCACTAGCATGAGAACTTACGAATTAACAAGGTTGGTTTTCATGTAATTGTTGGGGGCAGGAGCATTTATTGATGCCCTCAGCTTTACCTTAGGGAATTGTGTGTGGATGCACACACACACACACACACACACACACTTATGTCATGGTCAATTAATCAGCTGATTCTGAAAAATAGTTTTTTCTAACCCATAATTAATTCTTGCTTGGTACTTTTTCCACTCTAAGGTGCAGCATTTACAAAGTATATAAGGGAAAGCAAGTTTTTTTCCAAGATGTCCCTAGCTATGCTTCTTTCTCCATAGGAGAATCCACTCACTGGAGCCAGAAACCTACTCAGCCATCAGATGCCAGCCTTTGGTCTCAGCCTCAGGCTCTGGATGTGGAGCTCACAGCATACGTACTCCTGGCCCAGCTTACCCAGGACAGTCTGTCTCAGAAGGAGATAGCCAAGGCCACTAGCATAGTGGCTTGGTTGGCCAAACAACGCAATGCATATGGGGGCTTCTCTTCCACTCAGGTAAACAGCCTGCTTCCCACTGCCACGTATCAGGTAGGATTAGATCCTATGTGGAGACAGAGGAAAAAATATTGCCCTTGCCCTTTAGGTGCAGGGTCTTATAATTCTATAGAGAGGGAGAAAAAGCATGTGAAAAATACATGGAAAGAATCATAAAATTGAGTCATATGAGCACATAAATTGTACCAGATGCATTAAATTTTCTTTCTTTACAGAGTACGGAACATCATGAGATCCATGTTTTACCTGTAAATAGGGCATAGATAATTATGGCTAAATTTGTATATTAATAAATTAGAAAGCCCATTACACGGTTTGTAAACATAAAAGCAAGATTTATGGGCATAACTCCTTCTGCTATTGCAGTTGTTGAAAAACTGATAAGATATAGCCTTTACTCTAAATAATTTACAGTCTAGAGGAAAAGCTAAGTCAAATTCTATATCTTACAAAGCAGGATCTAGTTGTATAACATAATAAAGGTACAAAAGATACACTACTGAATTTCAAAAGAGAGAAATAGCTTCCATTAGCTCGAGGGGTAACAAGTCTCCACGAGGGCGTGGCATTTGAGGCAGATCTAAAAGGATTTGTAAAATTTTGACAGGCAACTGTGGAAAGGAAAAGGGAGTGGTGTGAATAGAGTCACCAGTTTGCAAAGGTGTTGAATGGCTGATGGGAAAACTGGTTTAGTGGAAACATGTGAGGCTTAAATTGGAAAGGTAGGTAGGTTCATATTATGAAAGGTTTTGGGTGTCAGACTTGAGTTTGTATCTAACTCTAAAGATATTTTAATGTTTTTTTTTTTTCTTTAACTTTGTTTCAGAAGGATTAATCTGTCATTTGGTATATGGGATAATTTAAAGGAGAGAGATCAGGAGACTTTCATTTGTCTAGGTTAGGGGCAAAAGGAAATTGAATTAGTGGGGTGGTAGTAGGGGAAAAAAGAGGGGTAAAATTGTATGATAAGTTCAAAGGGTGTGATAAAAATTATCTTAGATTATCACAAAGAGAGTAGTCAAAAATTCATTTGTTCTGAAAATATTATTAAATATATACCATGTCCGGGGCCGGCCTGTGGCTCACTTGGGAGAGTGCGGTGCTGATAACACCAAGGCCACAGGTTTGGATCCTATATAGGGATGGCCGGTTTGCTCACTGGCTGAGCGTGGTGCTGACAACACCAAGCCAAGGGTTGAGATCCCCTTACTGGTCATCCTTATAAAAAAAAATATATATATATATTATATATACCATGTCCAAATCAGTTCAAGGAGGATACAGAAGTAAAATAAGAAAAAAATATTTCTTGTTCTCATGGGGATTACAGTTTGACTTGTTGAAATTAGGACCAATTTCACTGAAAATGTAACATGTAAGTTAGACCTGGAAGAATTAACAGATTTTAATAGATCGAATGTTTGGTAAAAATGTTAAGAGCCCTGAGTTTGAATATGGTAATGACCATATATGGTAAAAATTATATAATGCTATGCTTCCCTGTTTCAGGGAAATTCTTGGCCAAAATCAGGAAAGACTTTCTTCTCCTTGCTCAGCCCCTAAATAATTGTAACATATGGTAATATTTTTAGAAAGCAGTGGGTAAAACGTTTAGAACTCTCAGTGGCAGGTATATGTCAGAATTATTTTTTAATAAAATCCCTGGCTATTACAAGAAGTCCCATATCACATGTCACCCACGTTGGTTTTTCAGCTGATGGTGAGGTTCCTTTCCTTGAATTGCTTCCATGTGTTCAAGCAGTAAAAACCTCTCTGGCTCCAGTTCATGAAGGGTAGACAAAAATTGTAGATGATCAACCTGTGCAGATATAACTTGTTCACAGCTTCCCCAGGGTGGGTGACCTGTCTTCCTATTTTATAGGACAGTAATGATGTCTAAATATGAATGAATGTTCTTTTTCATTTGGACTATGAAGAAGTGGGTTCCTTTACTTTGTAGTATATATATTTTACAAAGTGTCAAGCATGCAGAAATTCTTGTAACTTAGGGCAAGATATGACAAGTTTGCTGAACACTTCTTTCTTTTTTTTTTCCCCTAGTTGTAACTTAAATAAATTATGTTTTCAGAATGGAAATTTTCAAACTATGCAATACAGGCTCTCTTAGTGACAATTTATCTGCCTTATTCCCAGATGAAGAAAAGATTGTCACATGACATAATGGCTATAAAGCATTGGCCTGCAAGGAAGGCTTTCCAGAGATCAGGATACCCTTTCTGACTGACATAGAAGATCATCACACAGTTAATTAACTTCATAGATTGTGCAGTTTCTAGGGCTGTCAAGTTACTGCCGTTTCCTTCCCAAATAAGGAAGCTGTAAAATATATACTGAACCACTTGATTCTAGCAATAACCCCCTCTGAAGCTGGGTTTGATTTCTTTCTTTCTTTTTTTTTTTTTGCAGCTGGCCGGTATGGGGAACCAAACCCTTGACTTTGGTGTTACAAGGTCACACTCTAACCAACTGAGCTAACCGGCCAGCCCCTAGGTGTGATTTCTAAATACGAATTTATTAGATTAGCCAAGTAACCTGTAGATGTTCAATAATAACTTGTTGATGGTGATTTTCTGTAGAAGCAAGATACTATGATTTCTATGTCAGCTTCCTCAGAGGAGGTAAATGCAGTTCTCTAGATACTTAGAAGAGGTCATCCACGTCAGATAACAACCACCACATGTGTGGGTTATAGAGTTGTCTAAGGTTAATTTCAGTGGCTTACAAAATGGTAAGCATATTCTTGGTTGTTTTTCTCAGGATACTGTAGTTGCTCTCCAAGCTCTTGCCAAATATGCCACGACTGCTTATGTGCCATCGGAGGAAGTCAACCTGGCTGTAAAATCCACTGAGAATTTCCAGCGCACTTTCAATGTGCAGTCTGCCAACAGATTGGTATCTCAGCAGGAGGCTCTGCCTAACATCCCTGGAGCGTATACTTTAGAGGCCTCAGGCCAGGGCTGTGTCTATGTGCAGGTAAGCAAAGATCCATGAGGATGAGTATGCATTGGGAAGGAGGGTCTGAGGGCATCTTTGCTTCAACTAGAACTTTCTCTCTGTTATTTGTAAGGAAAGTAGTTTTTAACTGCACAATCTCTAAAGTTCTTTCCAAGTCTGATTTGGTTATCCATTTCTTCCTACTAGATGGTGTTGAGATATAATATTCTCCCTCCTAAAAACATGGAAACCTTTAGGATAACTGTGAAAACGGGAAAAGCTAGATGTGAGCAACCTACTTCACCTCGGTCCTTTACTCTCACTATCCACACCAGGTGAGGAGCTCTGAGGTGGTTGTGGTGAGACCTTGGTCATAGGAGCTGAGCTGGGATATGTGTGTGTGTGTGTGTGTGTGTGTGTGTGTTGGGGATGCAGAGTGCACTGAAAGAGGAAATAATAGACTCACACATTTGCTTCTTCCTCCCCTCAGTTATGTGGGGAGTCGCAGCTCTTCCAATATGGCTATTGTGGAAGTAAAGATGCTCTCTGGGTTCAGCCCCATGGAGGGCACCAAGCAGTTGGTAAGTTGCTTCTGTTTTCTTCATTTAAGTAGCTCTGACAAGACCTAACATTGTCATAATGTTAATGGTGAAATGGGCATCACGGTGTGTGTGTGTGTGCGTGCGCGCGTGTGCGTGCGCGCGTGTGCATGTGTGTACACGTGTGTGTGCGTGTGCGCACGCGTGTGTGTGCGCGGGTGCGTGTGCGTGTGTGTGCGCGGGTGCGTGTGCGTGTGTGTGCGCGCGCATGTGTGTACCTGTGTGTGCGCGTGCGTGTGTGCGTGTGCGTGTGTGTGCGCGCGCGTGTGTGCGTGTGCGTGTGTGTGCGCGCGCGTGTGTGCGTGTGCGTGTGTGTGCGCGTGCGTGTGTGCGTGTGTGTGTGTGTGCGTGTGCGTGTGCGTGTGTGCGTATACAGCTAATGATCGGATTACCTAAATGGGTTACAAAGGTGAATCAGGTATATGAGATGGAGCCTGTAATAGTCTTGATTCCTTTTGCAGAGAATATCTTGTTTCCTTGATCATGACAGAGGTTTGGAAGATTACCCGAGGGGATAGGGAAGGCTCTTGCTCTTGGTCTCCATTTTTTTCTTTTTCTTTTTTTATTCAGCTTCTCCAGCAACCACTGGTGAAAAGGGTTGAATCTGGAACTGACAAACTTAACATTTACTTGGAAGAGGTAGGTGTTCAGGAAATGGACTAAAGGACTTGATTGCTTATGTATCTTTGTGACTTCCCTCCTAATATATATGTGTATATGTAATATACTAGTGTCACAAACCAGAGAAGAGGGACCTGAGAGAGTGAGTCCATAACAATGAAATGTGATCTGCCTTTATGCTGGTATTCTGTAAAACACCCTGTTGTACCTCTAGAGGAGCACTGCCCGACAGTGCTGTGAGTCATTTATATCATTTTGAAATTTCTAGCCACATTTAGTAGAGAGACAGGTTAAATTAATTTTAATAATATATTTTATCGAAAGTTACATACCCCCAATACTTCCATTTTACCATATAGTTATCATGCAAAAATATTAATGAGACATTTACATTCTTTTTCCCCCCGTACTACATCTTTGAAATCAGCACGCCTCAACGCTGACTGTCCACATTTCAAGCGCTCAGTAACCACAAGCAACACTGCAAAGCCCTGTAGTATAATACAGTGGTTAATAGCACGAGCTTTGAGGCCAGACCGCTTGGGCTGAAATCTTGGCTCTAGCATTGACCGTGTAACTTTGGGCCAGTCGTTGAATGCCTCAGTTTCCTGAGCTGTAACATGAGTGTGTGTAGTGGTGGTGATGAATGAGTCCTGTGCGACTCCCCCGCGCCAGGGGAACCCCTGACTCATGTGGGTCCCAGGGCTAGCCGCTGGAGGATTTCCAACCACACCCACCAGATGGAACTTAAAGGAAAGGCCTTTTATTTCGGAGACAGAGGATAAAATCCCAACTGTGTCCCCGACTGAGGGCTGCGCTTTACATAGGTAGATGTGTTGGGGAGGCAGGATGTCTCCAAGTGAGGTGGACGTCTGCTTCCTACTTTGAGAGATGTGCGGGGCGAGACAGGATGTCTGCTTTTGATACAGTCTTAGTTAATTATTAAGGGCTAACTATAAAGGGAAAATAAAGTTAGTTCTATAGTGTATATCTGAGTGTGGAGGGGTTTCTACTTTTACAGTTGTAAAAATAGTTACCTATCTCATAGATCTATGGAAAGAATTAATTTAAAACAAGTAGAAATATTTAGAACTGTGACTGGTATAGAGTAAGCCTTCAATAAACATTAGCTATTGATATTTTAATATAATATTAATCTTAATTAATATTAATTAGACTTATTGTATGTAACTTTTCATTTCAACAAAACAAGAAGTTCTCAAGGACTAGTAATGTTCCAAAAATTGTTACGATGCTTATTTTTATCATATTCTATTCCACACAAGTAAAAGAGTGTCCATATTGTATAAACAACAGATAAGAATATCCCAAATAAAGATTTCCTGTTGTGAGTAACATCCATTTCCAACCCTGCTCACCTACCGAACCGTTCATCTAACTGTGGTGTCTTATCTTGCAGGGAGGCAGGGTCTTGTTGTTTTGAGTGTGCCCTCTGTGCTTTCTTTTGAGACAATTCTAGTTAGCTCATCGAGAACAACCCTGCAATCATGATGTTGCCATTGTTTAGAATTCTGCAGCGTTCGTGATGCTTTCATACACACCTTACTTAAGTCTCGCAGCATCCCTCCTTGTATATAAGGAGACTGAGGCGTGGCGTGATAGAGTGGTGTGTCCAAGTCACACTGTCAGTCAGTGGCCAAGGCGGCAGTAGAACCTGGGGATTCTAATTTCCACAATACCATTCTTGAGATTGTAATGACCCGCTCATCAGTGTACCCTGCCAAATCTGTCAGTCGGCTTCTAATTTGAGACACCAAGTCTAATGACTGTTAGGTCAGTGAGACAAACAGAATAAAAGGCTTCGAGCCAAATGTTATCAAGCAAGGGAGTTTACTCCAGTGAACCTGGAGAGGAAACTGGAAATCAGTTTTCTGCCCCTGTACAGACCAGCAGAGTCTTTATAGGGTTTGTCTGGGAGGGGGTTGGGCAACTATTCTGAGCACTCAGCATTCCATAATGGCTTCGTGGTTTTCCTGTTCTGTATGAGACATTCTTATCAGAATGCACCAGCCTCGAGGAAAAGGGAGGGGTAGAGGGACAGGGTGAGTTGTACCAGGTGTCCTTATTGGAATGCACCTGCCTTGAGGGAAAGGGAGGGGGAAGGGGAACAGGGTGAGTGAGTGGTCAGCATGGCTGTGCTTATGTTAAGCTGATTGCGAGGCCTAGTAATGACCTAAACTCCAATGTTCATGATTATGTCTGTGGTTATTTCCCCTTTTCTGTGTATCTTCTTATTCCTTTTCCTCTTCATCAATTTTACATCTTATTCACATTTATCATCTTTCTTATTTCCTAATAAATTTAGACTATAAATTTCCCTCTAAGTACATTCATCTGTGTCCCACATTTTGTTTTGTTTGTTTTGTTTGGCAGCTGGCGGGTCCTGGGATCCAAACCCTTGACCTTGGTATTGCAACACTGCCCTCTAACCAACTGAGCTAACTGGCCAGCCCTGTCCCACAATTTTTGACGAGCAGTGTTTTCATAACCATTTCTAACCAGTCCTAAATATTTCTTAATCTTTTGGGAAACACATAAAATTTCCAAAGACATCCTTTTGTTATTAATTTCTAATTTTATTGTTATGGTCTGAGAACACAGTCTTCATGATGGTGATCCTCTGGAATGTACTGAAGTTTCTTTTATGATCTAATACATGATCTATTTTTGTAAATGTTCAGTGTGTACTCCAAAAGAATGTCTGTTCCCTTTCCCTTGGGTATGGATTCTGATCTAGAGCTAAAAGTCTGAGATCATTATTTCTATTGTACATGTATTTGATAATTCTGTTTATTTTTTTGCTTGATCTGACATTTTTCTGTAAAGGGTGTGTTAAAATACCCAATTACAATGTTTGATTTATCCATTTATTTATACATCTCTGTCAGCTTCTTGATTTATTTTGGGACTACATAATTAGATACATATATGATTTTATGAAAATATCTTCTCCTTCAGGTTTCCTTTTATTAGTATATACTGCCCTTTTCCAATTATTATATATATGTATACATATTTATATTGTATATTTTTGCCTTAGATTCCTACACACACACACACACACACATATTTTTTGCCCATTTGGTCAGATATTGAGACTGCTATCTCAGCGTTCTTTTGGTTCATGTCAGTCATTTACTTTAAATCTTTATATTACCAAATGGTGAACAAGAACAGTGGTTCTAAAAACTTTTCATTCAGAATCCTTTACACTCTTAATTCACCTCAAAGAGCTTTTGGTGATGTGGGCTCTAGCTATGGATATTTATATTAGAAAATAAAACTAAGAAAATCTTAAAATATTTATTAATTAAAAAACTACCATAATACATTCACTACATCTTCACATAAGTAACATATTTTTACAAAAATAATCATTTTCCAAAACAAACAATGAGGATAGTGGCCTCATTTTACATTTGTGCTTTAATATCTGGCTATGACAGAGTGAAACTTTCGTGTCTACTTCTGTATTCAGTCTGTTGAAGTGTCACGTATCAAGTCTTCTCTGACAGCCTTGTCCACTTGTAAGAGAATGAGAGTGAAAAAAGCAAATAATGTCTTAGTATTATTGTGAAAATAGTTCTGAAGACCACCAGAGACAGTCTCAGGGACCCCTGGCATTCCGGGACCTCAATAGGAGAAGCATTGCACCTGAAGAACTTTGGAAATTCCTTCCAATTAGGCATTGATAACTCCATATCAAATTTATAACACGAATGTTATTTTCTTGTTATATGAGGTTAATTTATACAATTGTCTTAGATTCTTCATTTATTCATTTACTTAGCAAATATTTATTGAACAACCAATACGTGTCAGACACTCTTCTAAGTGATGGAGATGTAGCAATGAGAACCATAGATATGATCCCTGGGGTCTTCCTGGAGCTGATCTTCTAGTGGAGAGACAAATAATATGCAAGTTTTTAAAATATCCATATGTGAGTGTGCAGACACATATTTTTCAGTAATTTCAGGAGTAATACGTGCTGTGCAGGCAGGATAAGGGGATAAAGAGTGCTGGTGGGATGGGCCAGGGATATCACTCTTTTATCTTATTTAAAAAAATTTTTTTTTTTTACATTCAAAATGGACATGGCTATTTTAAGATAAGATGGTCAAGAAAGGGCTCTCTGAGGAGGTGTCATTTGATCAGAGACCTGACTGAAGAGAGAAAACCAACAAGGGAGCATGGAACTGTGGGAGTAAATGGAAGTTTGTTTCTTTGGCTACTTTGATTAATTTCGTGGAGGAACCATGGGTTGGGATGGACCATCAGTGGAGGGAATTGCTTTCCAAGAGGGCCAGAGAGCTGTAAGATCCTAAGAAGAAAGACCAGGCAGCCATATCTTTAAGACTGGCATAGGGCGGAAGGGATAGGCGGAGGGTTTCGGAAAGTCTGCGTGTAGACAGCGAGGGTCTTTTAACCCGCACGTTACAGAGAGTGTTATTTTCATTTTAGTTTTAATGTGCTGCTTCATCTGACTTCCCCACAGCTCAGTAAAAAGACTCAGACCTATACCTTCACCATCAGCCAAAGTGTGTTGGTCGCCAACCTGAAACCAGCCACTGTCAGAGTTTATGACTACTACCTACTAGGTGAGGGCTGGGGTCTGGGACCTCTTTTAATTTTACAAATATTCCTTCCCAAGCCAAGTAGCACTTAATTACATGACCCAACCTCCTAAAACGTTTTAATTCAATTACATGCCATTTTTAAAAAGCCTTCTACCCTGAGACATTTTAAATGATGTGGTTCTTTGACCTAAAGAACAATGTGGACCATTGTTCTCAAAAGGCTATTTCTAATATTTTTGCTGTGATTAATAATTTACCGCAACATTGCAAATATTAGTAACTAAAACCTTCTTGTAATTCTGAATATGCTTATAACCTGTAGGGATCCTCTGAAAAGGGCTAAAGCAGTAGTTTTATGAAGCATTTTCTCTCTGAAAGTATGAAGCCTTCGAAGTAATAATATATGTCATTTTATTTTACAGATGAACAGGCAACAATGCAGTATTCTGATCCCTGCAAATGAGTTTAGTCCATCAGAGAAAAAGGTATTGGGGTAAGGTGGGAATACTCAGAAGTTAGAGGACGCTCAAAAGAGTAACTCAAGACACTTTGAGTTACTGTCACTATCTTTTGGAAGCATATGTTTGATAGAAAGTGGGTTTTCCTCTTTTTGTGCTAAACTCTTGAACAAGAGAGAGCAATAATTTCCATAGTTTACATTAAAAAAAGCTAATAGTAGCATTTGTATGAGAGCTTCTATGTGATTTTAAAAAACAATATTTTTTCCTGTCAAATTGAAAACACATTGATTTTCCTAGTTATTTTTACATAATATATCTTTGCTATATAAAAATTCTAAGACAAGGGAGGAGGAAAAGTGGTGGACTGCTGGGTACAGAACTGTGCCGTCTACCCTAAGTGAGTCATTGTGCAGCGTGTGCATGTATTGAAACAACACTCTGTACCCCACAAATATGTACGAATAAGTGGTAAAATATTTTGAAAAAAATACTAAGATGAACGTAAAGTTTACCTGATTCCACTTCTGTGAGATAACACTATTCATAATCTCATCGTGCATCTGTGAAAAATTTTTTTCTATATAGAGATGTTAGGTGCCCTGATATCTGTCATAGTGAAAAGCTTCTCCATAAATGTAAAGACTTTCCGAGTATCATGATATCTTCTTCTTTTTATTTGTTTGTTTGCTTTTCAGGATAGAAGAAGGGAAGAGATTACATGAATGCTCCATGACATTACCGGAGAGTAGAACATTCTTTCTGCCTCTTCAAGCAAAACTCACTCAATCAAATAATCTGATGTATCTGATTGACTAGTGGATGGGTGACAGATCAGCACACCTGGACAGGCAGATGGGGTAGGAATAGTCACACCAAGGACACGTTACATGGGAAAGATCACGGGACAAGAGATGTGGTTTAGCCATTTAGGGAACTCTCCATTATTAGAAATAGACTTTTGAGAACAGTGGTCCACATTGTTCTTTAGGTCGAAGGACCACATCATATAAAATATCTCAGGGTAAAAGGCTTTTTATAAATGGCATATAATTGAATTGGTGGTAGAGGGTGATCGAGGGAAGATACAAATGTCTTCCGGGAGGTTAAATCTAAGGGAAGATGTGATTTAGGGATTTGGGAATAGGCTAAAAAAATAAAGTTTGGAAAGAAGATCTATGCATTTGGCTGCGTGCCTATTTCTTTGGATACCAAAGGATTCTTTCTGTTTTTGTTTTAAAGATGATGATCATCTTTTAACAAAACCTCACAATTTAGCTTCTTCCTTAAACCTTTTGACCCAGACTTCTCAAATAATCATGTTAAAGATGCAGGGAGGAGTCAGAATAGAGTTCGGATGAAGGGGCTGTGTTCAGCCAGCCCACTCCTGCAGCGCAGTGACTGATGACAGGAACAGTGGCTGGCCAGGACTCCCGCTCCACCTCTGCTTCTCTCCTGCACGACTCCCCCGGCCTTTCTCCACATGGACACCTGTCAGTGTGTAAGCTCTTCCTTGGAGGAATGCTTTTGTTCTGGAAACAGATTCAAAGACAGAGGAATAAGGGGAGTAAGGCTGATGATGTTTAAACCGAGAAGACTCTTCAGGTAATTGTATCTTTTATCCTGAATACCCACTGGAGTCATTATGCTCCCCTGAAATATAAAGTCATACTGAGAGAGTCAGGGAAAAGTAAGTGCATGCTGGAGAGGATTTTTTCCTAAGCCCAGGGACACACTTGCATGAACTGTTCTCTCCCTGTCTCCTCCACCCTACACTCTCTGTCCTGGTCCTTCTAGGAGTTCCCAAAGGGAGGAAAGATGGGGGAAGACACCATAGGGAGGTCCTCCCCACGCCTGCCTTACCTCTCAGGTATCAAGGGACGAGAACAGGAGCTCCAAGGAGAAGAGGGCCACGGCAAAAGCTCCTGCCACTCACCAAGAGCTCCAGCGCCTGTATGTTTTGGGTCTGTAGCTCTTACCAGAACTTCCCCTCTTTTGGAATGGAAGGAGGTGGTGATCCCCAAGACAGAGGAAGTTATATGAGCAGAATACATTTTAAGTGATTACAAAAACTCCTTATTCTTGTTTCTTTTGGGTTTCAGATAGGGAAAAAAGAATATTCTTATGACTTAAATTACCAACTACCCTGAATAAAAGGATGTTAATGAAAAAAAATGTACATGGTTTAACTCACTGAAACATAAACAAGGTGATTTAAGGATTACGTGGCATTTAGCAATTAAAAAGACAGTATTATAGTACTTACAGTAAGTCCAGAATACATACACTTATACAACAGATACTGTACCAGGCCTAGGAATACAAAGATAAATAAAACAAAGTTTCTATTCTCAAAAAGCTCACAGACTAGTGGAGGGAGGAAACAAATTAAGTCATACTACTTACTGTGTGACAAAAACTGATAGAAAGAAAGTACAAAACACTATGGGAGTACATGGTAGAGGCCCCTTCCCAGACTGAGGTGGGGAAGGGGTGGTCAGGGAAGGCTTCTCCGGGTTGATGCCTGTGCTGGATGAGCAGCAACCAGAAAATGAGGAGAGAAAGCATGTTTGGGCAAAGTGAGCTACAGGTAAAAAAGAGATGGGAGAAAGCGTGGTATTTCACCCAAGTAGCTCAGTGTGCTCACGGATTGTGTGTGTGTCCTAAAAGTTAGACTGGAGACATAGAGAGAGGTTGGACCATGACTTGCCATGACTTGCTTTTCAGAAAGGTCATTCTAATAACAGGGTGAAGAGTGGGGTGGAGAAGGGGAAAGCTGAAGTCCTTGAAACCGTGTAGGAGACCGTTACAGTAATGCAGGTATGAACTGGTCCACTGGCAGTGGACGTGAAGAGGAGGACACAGTCAACAGTTAGTCAACCTGCAGGACAGAATTAGGAAGAGTCAGTGATGTCAAAAACAAAATGCACCCATTAAGGAGATGCTTTATTCAGGCGACTGCAGTAGAAAGCAGGTTTATTAACGAGTAACATCTCCAAGAAAAGGAAGGAGACCTGAGGTTTTATAGAGGCAGAAAAACCGGGAGTCGTACATGAGTCTTATGGGAGTCATGGGCAAGGATGGAGATGTGCCTTTTTATGAAATATGCAAGATCAAGATGATCCTTTGCAGGTAACTGTTTTCCCAGAACACAAAGGGTTGGGGGTTTTGGCCGACAGAAGGATGAGTGCCTTTCTTAACTGGCCTGTTTCCCAGAAGTGCAGGTGGTTTGCCATTGTCAGTGACTGACTGGGTGTAAGAAAGGGGGACCAGGGAAGAGTCTGGGAAGGTTGCCAGAACTCTAAACTGTGGCCTGTGTAGGGGAAGAGAAACTTTTCTTCTACCCAGTTATGTTTAGCAACTGGGGCCTGCAAATTAAACTGACAAAAGACAGATGAATGGGAGAAAACGTTTATGGTGCATGCATGTGAGAGCTTCCTAGGAAAGAAGTGGTTAGGTCCAAGGGCTTACATACCACTTAGCAATATTTAGGTGGAGAACTGACAAGACAAAGGAAGAGGGATTTGGGCATTTAGGGGTGGAAAATTATGGGAAGGTAAATATATGGAAGGCACTATGGAAAATAAGAGTTATTTTGGTAAGATTTGTTTATGCAGATTCACGTTGGTGCCAGCTTTCTGTCTTCTGTGATGAGGGTTGATCTCCTCCTCTGCTATGGGAGAAGAAAGGGGAGATACCTTTCTTCACAAACGGAAATTTACACCCTGCTATTAGGCAGAAAGTGGAAAAATAGTTCCTCCTGTGTCTGCTGTCTTTTTAAATTGTCTTCAGCTCAAAATAATTCTTAGGCCAAAGTTGCATATTTGGGGTGTCATATTCTGATCCCTTTCAGCTATGTGGATCCATCCACATATGACCCCTTTCTTCTGTATCGTTCTACATATATATCTTTCTTCTATATCTCTACCTAATGGTGCCGCCCATTTAGGTAGAGAAATAGAAGGATAGAAAATAGTGTGTTCTGTTTAGTATATTGAGTTTGAGAATTTGTGATGCCTGCAGGTGGAGACGTTAAGCCAGTGGTATATAATGGTCTATGTCAACCACTAAGGAAAGAAATCTGGATAGGAGACAAAGATTGGTAGTTAGCAGCAAACAGGTGGGGAGAAGCCAAGGGCACAGACAATATTAGCTAGGAGCCATGAAAGGAGAAGAGGAAAGAAGGAGAGGGAGACAAAAGAAGGGAGAGGAGTTCAGAACCCAGGGCCCCGCAAACATTTCTTTCCTTAGTAATGGTCACCTGAGGAAGGCTCCCCCTTCTCTTCCCTTTTTCTTGAATCCCGCTCTTCAGCTGGCTGGCTAGCTCAGTTGGTAGAGCATGGTGCTGATAATACCAAGGTCAGGGGCCAGCTGCAAAAAACACCAAGAAAAAAAATCTCAGTCTTCATCTAGGATTTAGTAGGAAACGGAATTGAGGAAGAAAAGCAATATCAGGAAAGAGCCCTACTTTAATATGCAAAATACACAACAGACAAATTTGGAACGCAGAGAAATTTTTATCCCTCTTCCAGTAGCCCTGATTCAAATTTTTAACATTTCTCCTCTATACTGTTGCAAAAACCCTGTTTCTGCTCCTCCTATCTCAAAACACTACTCCACCACTACACCTATTATTACATATTATATGAGGGTACTTCAAAGAGCATGTGGAAAAATAGAATTAAAAGATAATACGAATGTTTCCATGCACTTTTTGAAGTACCCTCTTTTGAGTGTCCAGTGATTTCAGGTGATATGCTGGTAGAAATATCTATTTAAAATCCTAATCTGGGCTGGCCAGTTAGCTCAGTTGGTTAGAGCATGGTGTTACAACACCAACGTCATGGGTTCGGATCCCAGCATTGGCCAGCTACCAAAAAAAAAAAATGCTAATCTGATTATTTCCTCCCTTTGCTTAAAACCCTTCAGGAGCTCCCTGGGGGACTCTGCTGACTTCTGAGACCAGAGATTAGACTTGCCTGTACTCTTCGCCTATAAAAACAAGAATATGTAAGAATATGTGCTGTTGTTTCTGACTTATTTTCCTCAACAAAATATTTGAGATATTTATCAATGCTGTTGTGTGTAGTTATAGATTATTTATTCCCATTGATACGTAGTATTTCATCATGTGAATATGCCTCGATTTATTTATCCATTGTAAAATTGATGGGAAGTTTGGTAGTTTCAGGATTTTGCTACCATGGATATTCTAAAGCATGCCTTTTGGTGAACATATTTGTATGACTCCTGTCAGGTACATGCCTAGCAGTGTAATTGCTGGGTCATAGGGTATACCCATGTTCTGCTTTAGTAGATAGTATAAAACTATTTTCCAAAGTGTTTGAACTGATTTACAATCTCAATAGGAATGTATGAGAATATTCCAGTTATTTCACATCTTCGTCAACCCTTTGGTTTGTCCAGGCTTGTTTATTTTAGCCATTGTGTTAATGTGCACTGTTGTGCAGTGGTCTTTAATTTGAATATTCCTGCTCACTAACAAAGGTGAGCACTTTTTAAAAAAGCTTTATTGGCCACTTGGATATCCTCTTTTTTTTTTTTTTAACAGCTCTATTAAGATGCAATTCACATAGCATACAATTCACCCATTAAAGTGTACAATGCAATGGTTTTTCGTATATTCACACTTATGTGCAACCATCACTACAGTCAATTTTAGAACATTTTCATCACCAGGGAAAGAAACTCCACACAATGTAGCTATCATCCTTGATCCCCCCTTCCCCGACCCGGCCCAAAGCAACCACTAACCTACTGTCTGTCTCTACAGGTTTTCTTATTCTGCGCATCCATATGAATATAGTCATTAATATGTGGACTTTTATGACTGGCTTCTTTCACTTATAATGATTTCAACGTTTATCCTAGTTGTAGCATCAGTATTTTATTCCTTTTTAAGGTCAGGTAATACTCAATTGTTTGAATATGCCACATTTTGCTTATCCATTAGTCTACTGATGGCCATTTGGGTTGTTTTCTCCTTTTTGCTGTTATGAATAATGCGGCTATAAACATTCGTGCAGAAGTTTTTGAGTGGATATATGCTTTTATTTCTACTGGGTATGTACCTAGGAATGGAATTGCTGGGTCTTAAGGTAACTCTGTGTTTAATCATTTGAGGAATTGCTAGACTGTTCTCCAAGGTGGCGATATCACTTTATGTTCCCACCAGCAGTGTATAAGAGTTCTGACTTCTCTGCATCCTGACCAAAATTTATTATCTGACTTTGTGATTTTAGTCATCCTAGTGGGTATAAAGTAATGTCTCATTGTGGTTGGATATCCTATTTTATAAAGTGTTCAAATCTTTTTTCTATTTTTCCATCAGGTTGACTTTCTTTTGGAATTCATTATATAGTCTAGGTAAGAGGCTTTTGTCAGATATATGTATTGCACATGTCTTCTTCCAGTCTGTGGGTTATCTTCTCATTCTTTTAAGTGTTTGGTGAACCAAAGTTCTTAATATAGTTCAAGTGAGTGCTTTTTATGTTCTATTTAAGAGATCTTTACTCTGGAGTCACAAAAATGTTTTCCTTATGTTTTCATCTAAAAGCTTTTTTTGTTTGTTTGTTTTAATTTTCACATTTAGACATACAGTTCATCTGAAATTGCTTTTGCATGTGATGTGAGGTAGGGGTCAAGATAGATTGTTTTCCTTTGTGGATATCCAGTTGACTCAGCACCATTTATTGAAAGACCACCCTTCCCCTACTACGTTACAGTGTGTTGCTTTTCTTATAAATAATCTAACCATACATGCAAGAGTTTATTTCTGGATTTTGTTTTGTTTCTTTATTTAGTTTGCCTGTCCTTGCAACAATACCGCATACAAAAAAACTATAGTTCTATCATAGTTTTTGCTACTGTGTAGTGTAGTCTTCTAGTTCTGTACATACAAAAAAACTATAGTTCGGAGAGGGAAAATGGCGGCGGGAATGGAGCACCCGTGTCGGGACACAGCGCGATCCTGAGTGATTCTTCTTCAAGATAGTCTTGGTTATTCCTGGCATTTTGTATTTCCATATGAATTTAAATCAGTTTGTTAATTTCCTCAAAAAACCTGCTGGGAATTTGGGAGGATTGCTTTGAAGCTATAGATTTGAAGGTGACTGACATCTTTCTAGTATTAAGTCTTTCAATAGATGAGCACATTCTATCCCCTAAGTACTGAGACCATCCTCAATTTCCTTCAGCAATGTGTGTAGTTTTCAATGAAGTAATGTTGCACATCTTCTATTACACTTATTTCTGGGTATTTGATGTTATCGTAAATGGTATTAGCATTCACATTTCATTTTCTATTTGTTTTGTATTTGGACCTAAAATCCAGCAACGTTGCTAAACTTACTCATTTCCCCAATTTTCCCATGGGTTCTTTTAGATTATCTAGGTACACAATCCTGTAGTCCATGAATAATGACAGCATAGTGGACTCTGGTACACCACCACCCAGAACTACTCCCCTTCAAGACAAAAGCACTTATTCCTTCAGTTGCTGGGAGTGTTAACAGCTGACAACTTGCTGTCGTGTCCCTTCTGGGCTATTGCACTCAGCTATTGTCCCTCACTTGCCAGGGACAGCCCATAACCAATAGTTGGCTAATGTGAAG
>NW_007742329.1:0-889 GCF_000696425.1 Galeopterus variegatus
GGTCCATCTTTCTTATCCAGTCAGTCAATCTGTGTCTTTTGATTGGGGAATTTAAACCCTTAACATTAAGAGTTGTGGGCCGGCCCGGTGGCGCACTGCTATAGTGCGCCGCTTGGGAAGCGCGGTGGCGCTCGGGTTCAGATCCCACATACAGACCGGCCGCTCACTGGCTGAGCGAGGGGTGGGAGCAACACCGAGGGTTGCGATCCTGTGGCCGGTCCCGGTCCGGTACGGGCGCGACAATGAGGGTTGCGATCCGTTGCCGGTCATGAAAAAAAGACAAAAAAGGAAAAACAAAAAACCCCCCCAAAAAACCAGTAAGAGTTGTTATTGAGAGGTGTTGTTTTATTCCTAGCATTTAATTATTTTTTTGGTTTTCNATCTCTTTTTGGGTGTTTGTTCATTTTGGCAGGGATTTTCACTCGAATCTTGGACCTCTGATTCAAGTCTTATAAGGTGTGTATGTTCTGTACCTTGCTATCAGGGTGTTTTCACACTCTGTGTACACTAGATGGGCTATTGAGCCTTGCAAAGGGTTCCCGCAGGGTGTGTAATTGTTCTTTCTTTCTTTGTTTATTTCTGCGATTCTGCCTCCTTTTGCCAGGACCCTCCCCACTCTGTGTGCTCAGGACAGGGCTGAGGTGTGTCTTCTACAAACCTTGTCTTTCAGTTGAGTCATCAAAGTTGTGCCCTGCCCCACCCTGCCCAGCAGGTGTCCAGTCTCTCTGACTGCCGTGAGTGAACTCCTCGGGGGAGGGTCCCTCAGCACACAATTCCTCTTTGACTCCCCCCAGCACGGGTCGGCCCTTCCAGGGAGCTCACTAGTAACTTCAATGTAGCTCGAGAGCTCTCCGGGCTCCCCTCTCCCCACCACAAATCAGTTAGGGGT
>NW_007742329.1:1683-7165 GCF_000696425.1 Galeopterus variegatus
TCCAACAATGTATGAGAGAGCAGTCGGCCTTCGCCCCGCAAGTGGGGCTGGGCTGGGGGTGACTCACAGAGCTCGCAGAGTTGGGCCAGTCCGGCGCGTTCCACTCCGTTTCTGTGCCGTCTCTGCTGCCTTACTTGGCCTTTGTTGTCTGGGCTGCTCGCTCGTACCCGCAGCAGGGCTTGGGTGCTCTCAGGATTCTTCTTTTGTGTCGGCCCTAAAACCTCAAACCTGTTGTTGCTTGTTTGTCGTTGTAGGATCGTTGTTGAAAGAATTATTCGTTTTTTGTTGCTCTTGGAAATGCAATTAGTACTCTGGTATCACAGCGCACACTTCTCAGGATCACGCTGTCTCCTGGCACGGCCGCTCCAGACCCATCGCCATCTTGGAATTCTCAGCTCATTTTCCATCTTGAGATTCTAATGCATTTCTAGAAAGTAAGTATTCATTCATTCATTTGTTCATTCATTCATCACCTACTCTGTGTCAGGCCCAGTGGTGAGTGTACTTTGGTGAATAAAACACACCCCGTCTCTGTACTTTTGAGTGTATAATCCAGTAGGATAGATGAGGTCATCCATTTGTTCCCCGATAATTCTAGAGGCCTCTTGACCACAAAGCTTCCTAAGTGGTACAAAATATTTTCAAATATTACTGTTCATTAGAACCAAATCTGATGCCACAGGGAAAGCTAGAAAACCCCGGCCAGAATTGTCATGGTAGAAAGCATAGCAAGCTGTAACTTTTGTTTTCCCAAGTGAGCCTAATTGTTTAAAAGCTAGCTGGCTCTCTGGGTTCTGATGCCCCCTTTTTATTTCCCTACAAATGAAGTTCTTCTCTGCCCTGTTTCTTCTCTGCATGTGTCAGCCAAGAGCAGGCTCTGTCTATAAGCAGCTTTCGCTGACAATTATAGTGGATGTGGTTCCAAGAACCAACCTTGCTGGAGCCAGGGGACTTGCTAATACTGTGAGTCATCCCCATTGTTTTTGAGAGTAGTGACAATGGAAATATGAAGGTTTCTCTGGCCATGATTTCTTTCCTGGTGCTGTTGCCCAGACTGGGGGTATGTTTGAGAAAGACAGCCAAATCTCATTAGAAATAAAGAGGTTGGGCCCCAGGCTGCATTATTTCCTTCTCAGCTTTGTGTGGTCACCGTAATGCTTCACTTTCTGTCTCTCTGGGTGGTTCGTATTTCATCCCGAGCACATTCAAAATCTGTCCCCTTGGAAAGTAGCTGCTGGTGGGGGCAACTGCATCCAGGCAGATAATAGGTTCTTGATGTATCTGTCAACCCCAATCATCCTCACTATTTCTTAAGCTGTTTTCCTGGTTAGGCAGATATTTTTTTTTCCCCCTCAGCTTCTCTTGATCTGGTTCAATTTACTCCTTAAGTCATATCCATCAATAAACAGGGCTTGAGTTGTAGGCTGAGATTCTTTAAATCCCTTCTGGACGATTCTCATCATGTCAACCAAGTGATAGGTGATTCCTCATTGGAGATCACTAACTCTGAACCCTGAAAACATATTTATCTAACTTACCATCTGCCCAAAGCCTCAAGCCCCAGGTTTTCTCTTCTCTACTGTCCTCTGAGAGGCTCTGAATTGCCTTTGATTAGGGATGCCCATTCAATAATTATCTCTGGCCAAGAGTGCTTAAACCTTACAGATAACAAAGGGAGAGAAGGTTTTAAAGTACTTATTTTGACAACAGTACATAAAACCAGGTGATATTGACAATGACATTTATTATTCCACAAACATGTGTTGGCTTCCATGATAGCGTAAAGGTAGGTGGAAAGATTCTGAAGTCAGAACAGTTCAAATTTCAGCTTCATCATTTTCCATCTCTGTAAATTTGAATAAAGTACTAGTCACTCTAAGCTTCAGCAACCTAATCTGTATAATAGGGAAAATACTAGTACCTACCTCAAAGAGGATTTAGTAATACATATTCAGTGTTTGGCAAATAGTAAGCATGTAATACATGTCAGATATCAATGAGCAATATATGCCAGGAGTATATATAGGTGCCTTCTTGTCACGAATCCTGGAATAATTGAGTTGGAGCAAGGGTTAAAGGAAATGAAACCCCTGGTACAAATTGAACGTAGTGTTACTAATTATGAGTGTCTTTTCTCTAAATATTTGCTTGTTTAGCTTTACTTTTATCTTTGTACTGCCCTAGGTCTTTTCATAGCTATTGAGCCCCATCTGTTCTCATTTATATTCAGCTGCTATTCAGAATATAAGTGTTAATTATCTCCTTAACACCTTACTGCTACTAATTCGGAGCACTGTGTTCTTGGTTCCTCTGGTTTACCATCTGCCCAGGGTCCCATACCATTTGTTTTTATCTCTTCTGTTGTTTTAGTGGTTCTTGACTCTCTTTTAAAAGGAATATGTTTAAAATAACCTCCTGCAACTATTATTTTTAAGAATATTTTTTCTGACTGTAAAAGTAATTCTCATTATAAAAATTAGAAAAATACAGGGAAAATAAGCCTCTTCCACAATCCTTCCACTGGATAAAACAAGGATTTATACGTTAAATATATTTTCTTCCAATATTTTCCTAAGTTTAAAGCACATATGAGCCTATATATGTGTTTTAAACTTAGGATCTTACCATCTATCAGATGAGGGTTTTTAGCTACAAGTAACAAAATAATCAACTCAAACTGGCATGTAAAATGAAGAAATAATAAGCTCACATTACTGAAAATCCAGAGGTAGCATAGAATTTAACCTTAATCCTATGGCTCTGGCTACATTTGTGTCTCCCAGCTCCATCATCTTCTGTTCCTGCTTCAATAAATAAAGCAACATGGCTTTAGTGGTCCCAGGTATTGCATCTGTACACACAAAAAAAAAGCCAAGGGGAAGAAGAGCTATCTCTTCCTACAGACTCCCTTAAGTGTGAAAAAACCTTTCCCAGAAGCTCCTAGCAAACTTTCCTTCACATCTCAATGACCCCATCTCAATGATTTACCAAGACTGGCCTAGATGAGTGGTTCTTAAATTTGAGCATGCATCAGAATACCCTTGAGGGCTTGTTGAAATGGATTGCTGGGCTCTACCTCTAATGTTTCTGATTTAGTAGATCAAGATAGTACCCAAGAATTTGCATTTGTAACAAGCTTTCAGGTGATGCTAATGTTGCTGGTCCAGAGACCACACTTTTAGAACCACTGGCTGAGACAAATGAGAGCCCTTTTTGGAGATGAGCTCAATCTCTGTAAATATCTTTTGGCCATGCAAAACAGGAAGGATAAATTGAATGGTTGGGTGAAAATCAAGGTGTCTGCTACATCCTTGACTATTTCCACCATATTGTAAAAATTTCCTTAAATGTATGGTTTTTACTGGTGAAATAAACCATGGTTATTCTATATAATGGACTATTAGGTAACCAGTCTTCTGTTGGTGGGCATTGATGATTTTAGTATTTTGATGTTACAAATTACACAGTAAGGAACATTAATGAATAAAATCATTGGTGTGCTCCTTTGATTATTACCCAAGAATACATTCCTAGAAGCAGAATTACTCTTCTGGCTGTTCTTATCTCACTGACTCAGGGCTCTTTTTTTTCAAGGGGATAAATATTCCATTTTTCTCCTGGCTTTCTTAAAGGGCCAGACCTTTATATCCTGTCTGTCTACACTGAAGAAATCATTTCACAGAACAGAACCAGTTGGGGTCAGAATAAGGAAGAGGGCAGAAGGACTCATTAAGTGGAAGGAACAGGAGAATAGTCCAGACATCTGAGAGTGTAGTGCTTACTCAGCATGCCAGAAATTATGCATGAAGATACGTGGAGTAGTGGAAGATGAAATTAGAAAGGAGACTTGGGACAACTTGAACGTGAATTTTTCCTTTTGGGCTGTGTTTTTTAAACTTGTCATTTGCTGAACCACTGCTACAAATTTTGTCAAATCTGTGTCCCATCTGCATCATTATAATAGATTTTTGGTCAACTCCATTAAATTAATTTATTTTTTAAAGAAACTTTATATCACTAGGATTAATAGAAAACCATCATCAGTTATCATAAATAACAAGTAAATATATTTAGAATAACAATTTTATTAAATTCTAACTCAATATTGTTGCCTGCTATAAGCTCTGAACCTGCAACCTGCTCTCTCTCTTTTATTGGGGAGATGAGTGGTGTTAATAGGTGTCAAAGATGTATCAGCTCCAAATAGGGACTCTTTTCTTGATATCAGCAGAAAGACTGAAGAGAGATTGCAAAGGTAATAACTTTCTTCTGGTATGAGCAAATGTTATTTAATGTCAAATTGTGCAGTCCTTAAAATCACTCTCATCCCACTCTCAGGGTATGTACTATACTACTATGACTCAAGCTTCTGAGCTAACTAACTTTTAAAAGACTCATGGACTCAGAATCTTGGGCTGGTGGTGGGCGGTGGGCCCAGGGATCTGCATTTTTCCAAGTTTAGAGGTGAGTGGAAATAATTTTAAACTTACATAAAAGATGCAAAATTAGTACAAAGACTTTTGGCTCTACCCTTTATCTGATTTATTAATTATTAACATTTCTTTATCATTCTCTGTCTGTATACCCTATCACCTCTCTCTGTCTTTCCATGTTTCTCCATATATGTATAGTATATTTTTTTTTCCCTGAGCTATTTGAAAATAAGTTAGATACACTATGCACCTTTATTTCTATACTTCATTGTGTATTTCCTAAGAATAGAGATATTCTCATATAATTACAGTATAGTTATTAACTTTAGAAAATTTAACATTGATGCAATGTTTATCTATCTATAGTTCACATTCCAATTTTGTCAATTGACAAATAAACATAAACCAACATAATAATAATGTTCAGTACAATGGTTTTGCCCTCTAGTACAGGATCCAGTCTCTGTTCACATATTATATTTAATTGTTATGTCTCCCGAGTCTTTAATCTGGAACAGTTCTTCAGCCTTTCTATATGTTTTGCAATATTGAATTTTTTGGAAAAATAGATCCCCTCCTGCTCTGTAATAAAGTACTCATTATTTTGGGTTTGTCTGATGCTTCCTCATGTAAAGCTTCATAGAACCAGGCTATCCATTTCCAGCTGGACACTCCATAAGTAATATTACCTCTGTCCCAGGGTAACTAAGAGGCAATCTGTGGGGGAGAAGCTTTTTTTTTTTATACCTCTTTATTTATTTATTTATTTATTATTATTATTTATTTTTATTTTGTCAATATACAATGTAGTTGATTATTGTGTCCCATCACCGAAACCTCCCTCCCTCCTCCCTCTCCCCCCTCCCATCCAGGTGTGTCCCCTTCATTTTCTTGTTGTAAGAACTTCAAAAAAAAATTGTGGTTGTTATATCTTCCTCTCCCCGCCCCCCCCGGTTTTTTGTTTATTTTGTTGTTGTTGTTGTTGTTGTTTGTTTGTTTGTTTGTGTGTGTGTGAGAGAGTGTGTGTGTGTGTGTGTGTATGTATGTGT
>NW_007742329.1:8165-22066 GCF_000696425.1 Galeopterus variegatus
ACAGGTATACCTTCGACTTGATGATTTCCATTCCTTTGGATATATTCCCAGCAGTGGGATAGCTGGGTCATATGGTAGATCTATCTGCAACTGTTTGAGGAACCTCCAACCATAAGGGTTGCACCATTTTGCATTCCCACCAACAATGTATGAGAGATCCTTTTTCTCCGCAACCACGCCAGCATTTATCGTTCAGCGTCTTTTGGATTTTAGCCATCCTAACCCAAGCAAATATACTGTTCTTCATCATTAAGCACGGATGTGCTAGGATGGGCAATGTGGAAAGTAGACTGAATTGAAGGGAAAGGAAGACAGAGAAGCCAGCTAAGAAGCTAAGAGCGTGTTGCCATAAACCAGATGAGACAGAGAGAGAGAGAAAGAGAGAGGGAGAGAGTGTGTTGAAGACACTGTAGTTTGGGAGAATCTGAGTGGAAGAGCTGTTCAAACCACATGAATAGTTGTGTTTGCCCAGACAATCCTGGGTCTTGCAGTCATCATTTCCATGATTTATTTGGTCTATTGTGGTAAATAAAAATAATGTGTGTTTTTGCAGCTATTGGACTAGTACAAATAGTGTGCTGCATATGTTAATTATGATGGTTATGTTGTTGACTATCCTTATTGATTTTTTTTGTCAGCTAATTTTATCAGTCATCAGGGTGTGCTAAAATTTCCAGCTATAACTGTGAATTTTTCTCCTTTAGTTTTGTTAGCTCTTGCTTTATATCTTTGAAGGTATATTTATGCTCCCCTTACAATAAACCTTTTATGAACATAATTATATTCAAAGAGTGTGTCTTGTAAATGGTACATAATTAGATTTTGCTTCTTTACTCAGTCTAACAATCAATGTCTTGTAATTGGAATATTTGGTCAATTTACATTTAATTACTGAGATAGTTGGGTTTAATTATATTATCTTGCAATTTGCTTTTTATTTGATTTATCTTTTCTTTGTTCCTTTATTTTTGGATTAATCAATTATTTTTATTATTACATTTTTCTCTCCTATTAACTTTTTAATTAGACACTGTTTTATTTTTTTTTTAGTGGTTTACCTAGAAATTACATTACACTTCCTGGATTTATTACAGACTCCTTTAGATTGGTATTTCTGCTACTTCCCAAGTAATGCAAGGTCCTTACAACAGTTTATCTCCATTTACTCTTCTCACCTTTTGTGCTATTTTTGTTATATATTTTATTTTAATTCGTATTTTTTTAAAGGATGACCAGTAAGGGGATCCTAACCCTTGACTTGGTGTTGTCAGCACCACACTCACCCAGTGAGCCACAAGCCAGCCCTTGTTATATATTTTAAACTACATATATTTTATTTTATTTATTTATTTATTTTTAAAAAGATGACTGGTAAGGGGATCTTAACCTTTGACTTGGTGTTGTCAGCACCACGCTCAGCCAGTGAGCGAACCGGCCATCCCTATATGAGATCCGAACCCGGGGCCTTGGTGTTATCAGCACCGCACTCTCCCGAGTGAGCCATGGGCCGGCCCCAAAACTACATATATTTTAAAGCCACACAATAATCCTTACTTTTCTCATCTACTAAACCAATATTTTAAATTCTTAATATCAATTATACTATTTTTAAGTTCTGAAATTCTCATCTGATCTTACTTAATAATTCCAGATTGTTGATGAATATCTTTTTTTATTTATTGTTTTGGACATACATGGGGTCTTCAAAAAGTTCACAGAAGGATTCATATTACATTTTAATTCAATTTTTCCATGACCTTTTGAAGTACTCTGATATTAATCATAGCTACTTTAAAGTTTCTGTTTGATAACTTTACTACCTGAATCATCTGTGGGTCTGTTCCTATTGATCCCTTTCTCTTGATTTTTAGTCATTTGGTTATGCTGGTCCTGTGTTAACATGTCTTGTACTTTTTTTTCTTTTTGAATGGTGAATATTGTGGATAAAAAGTTGTAGAAGTCATAGATAAAGTTATCTTTCTCCAAAGAGGTCGAATTATCATCTAGCAGGCAGATAGAGTACAGGTAAATCATCTTGATCTTGTCATAGAATTTCTTATGATTGATCTCTTTCTATTCTTCTCTTACTCCTGGGTGTGGCTTTTATTCCTAATGACCCTTATGGTACCTCAGGATCTTTACAAAGTATTGTCCATCTTTTTAATTTTAAATTTATTTTTAATTGTTCATATTTGTGGGGTATATTGTGTTGCTTCAATACATGCATGTATTCACTTCGGGTAGATAACATATCCATCACCTAAACATTTATTTATTTTGTGATGATTATGTTCAAGATTCTCATTTCTAGCCATTTAGAAGTATGCAATCATATTATTAGCTCTAGTCAGCCTAGAATGCCAGAACTTATTTTTTATATCTACATGTAAATTTTTCCCCTTTAATTCACATCTTTCCCTCCTCCCCTTCCCCTCCCAGCCTCTGGTAACCTCTTCTAGGAGAACCACTTTTTTCTTTCTTAAGATTCCACATATGAATGATATCATGTAGTATTTGTCTTTCTATGCCTGGCTTACTTCACTTAACACGATGGTTTCCAGTTCCATTTATGTTGCTGCAAATTACAGGATTTCATTTTTTTTTTACAGCTGAACAGTATTCCATTATGTATTCATACAACATTTTTTAAAATTCACTCATCCATTGGTGGACACTTAGGTTGATTTCATCTCTTGGCTATTGTGAATAGTGCTGCAGTGAATGAACATGGGAGTGCAGGTGTCTCTTTGATGTATTGATTTCATTTCCTTTGGGCATATAACCAATACTAGGATTGCTGGATCACAGATAGTTCTAGTTTTGTTCTTTTGAGGAACCTCCATATTGTTTTTTTTATAATGGCTGTATTAATTATATTTCCACCAATAATGGGTATGAGAGTTCCCTTGTTTCTGCAACCTTGCCTGCATTTGTTATTTTCTTTTTGACAATAACCATTCTAACTGGAGTAAAATGATATCTCATTGTGGTTTTAATTTGCATTTCCCTAATGATTAGTGATGTTGAGCATTTTTTATATACCTATTGGCTATTTCTTTGTTTTCTTTTGAGAAATGTCTATTCGGGTTCTTTGCCCATTTTTTAATTGGGTTATTTGTTTTACACTGTGAGTTGTTTGAGTTCCTTATATATTCTGAAAATTATTCCCTTTTCAGATGTATAGTTTACAAATTCTGTCTCTTAATCTGTATGCTTTCTCTTCACTTTGTAGATTATTTCCTTTGATGTGCAGAAGCTTTTAGTTTGATGTAAACCCATTTGTCTACTTTTGCTTTTGTTGCCTGTGCCTTTGAAGTCTTGTTCAAAAAAGCATTACCCAGTCCAATTTCATGTAACATTTCCCCTATGTTTTCTTCCAGTAGTTTTTTATTTTCAGGTCTTAAATTTAGGTCTTTAATCCATTCTGAGTTGATTTTTGTGTATGGTGAGAGATGGGGTTTACTTTTAATCTTCTGCATGTGGATATCTAGTTTTCCCTGCACCACTTATTGAAGAGGCTGTTCTTTCCCCAATGTATATTCTTGGCACCTTTGTTGAAAATAAGTTGGCTGTAAATGCATGAATATATTTCTGTGCTCTCTATTCTGTTCCTCTTGTCTATTTGTCTCTTTTTATGTCAGTACCACACTGTTTTGATTACTATAGCTTTATAGTATATTTTGAAGTCAGAGAGCATGATGCCTCCAACTTTGTTCTTTATGTTTAGGATTGCTTTGGCTATATGAAGTCATTTGTAGTTCCATACACATTTTTAAACTGATTTTTTCCATTTCTGTGGATGCAGTTATTGGTATTTTGAGAGAGATTATATTGAATCTGTAGATTGATTTAGGTAGTAAGGACATTTTGATGATATTAATTCTTCCAACTCATAAACATGAGATATTGTTCCATTTATTTGTGTTTTTTTTCAATTTATTTCATCAATGTGTTATAGTTTCTGTTGTACAGAACGTTTACATCCTTGGTTAAAATTATGCCTATGTATTTATTTCTATTTTTATTTTTGGCAGCTATTGTAAATGGGATTATTTTCTTGATTTTTTTTCCAGATAATTCATTACTGGTGTATAGAAATGTTATTGATTTTCGTATGCTGATTTTGTATCCTGCAACTTTACTGAATATGTTCATTCATTCTAGTAATTTTTTGGTCAAGTCTTTAGGGTTTTCTATATATATGATCATCTCCCCTGCAAATAGGGATAGTTTGACTTCCTCCTGTCCAATTTGGATGCCCTGCCTTGCAGGATCCAGGCCAGGCAAGTCCCCACCCCTGAGACGTCTGAACCAACCACCCCCAGGCCCCAAGGCAGCAACAGGCAGCTGAGTGACAGCAAAACTCTCTGTCACTGCTGCAGACACTGGGGTGGAACAAGTGGATCATGAAAGCCTCTGACACAATGACTAAACACCAATGGAGAGATACTAGAAATATGAAAAACCAAGAAAGTACGACACCACCAAAGGAATATAACAACTCTCATGTTCTAGATCCCATAGAAAAGGAAGTCCTTGAAATGACTGACAAAAATCTAAGGAAACTAAATGAGATACAGGAAGACTCAGATAACACAACAAAATGAGAAAAAGTATACAGGATCTGAAAGAGGAAATGTACAAAGAAATCAATGCCCCCAAAAGGAACATAGCAGAGCTTGTGGAGCTGAAGGATTCATCCAATGAAATAAAAAACACAACAAAGAGTTTAACCAGCAGGCTAGAACAAGCAGAAGAGAGAATTTCTGACCTTGAAGATGGCCTGTTCGAAATAACACAGGTGGACAAAAAAAAAAAAAAAAGAAAAAGAAAAAGAAAAAAGAATTTAAAAAATTGAAGAAACTCAAAGAGAGATAACCAACAGCCTTAAGTGCTCAAATATCCAAATCATGGGTATTCCAGAAAGGAAGGAAAAAGGAAATTGCATTGAAAACATATTCAATGAAATAATAGCAGAAAACTTCCCAGGTATAGGGAAAGATACAGATCTTTAGATTTGGGAGGGCCAAAGATCCTCAAACATATTCAACCCAAAAAGGTCCTCTCCAAGACATATTATAGTCCAACTGGCAAAAGCCAAAGACAAGGAGAGAATTTTAAGAGCTGCAAGAGAGAAGAGTCAAGTCACCTATAAGGGAGCCCCTATCAGACTAACATCAGACTTTTCATCAGAAACCCTAAAAGCCAGAAGAGAATGGGATGATATATTCAAAATACTAAAAGACAAAAATTTCCAGCCAAGAGTACTTTACCCAGCAAGGCTATCCTTCCAAATGAAGGTCAAATAGTGTATTTCCTAGACAAACAAAAACTGCAGGAGTTCACTACCACACGATCAGCCTTACAAGAAATTCTCAAGGGAGTACTGGGTCTGGCACCTGAAAAACAACCATCACTACCATGAATACTCAAGAAAGAACAAAACCCAGCAGTAAAATAAAAATGCTAACAATAAAGAGAAAAAAAATTTTTGTCTACCAATTTGGATGCCCTTTATTGCTTTCTCTTGCCTTATTGCTCTGGCTAGAACATCTAGTACTATGTTGAATAAGAGTGCAGAAAGTGGGCATCCTCGTCTTGTTCCAGATCTTAGAGGAAAAGCTTCCAATTTCTTTTCATTCAGTATGATATTAGCTGTGAGTTTGTCTTATATAGGCCTGTCTATCTTGATGGGGCCTGAACTCCAAACTCCATCTTTTCAGTACTATGTGATGGCTGAAATATTTGCTCAGATTTTTAGGCTTCCAGCTGCTTTTTTCCCTACTCATTGTCTTTCTCTGCGTAATACAGTTTAGGACATGATCAATAATTTGAGGAGACTATGTGCCCAGAGCCCAGGCTCTATTTCTCTGTGATTTTGCCCTCAAGTCCCAGCTGCTTTGTCAGTCCTGAATGTAGACTTTTGTCCATCAGCCCAGTAAGGCTGCCATTTTTTTCTTGGGTTCTATTCATCAGCACCACAAGTTGGAAAATTACTCTCATGGAAAAAAACTGAAATGAATAGCTCCTGTTAAGGTTTGAATATGTCCCCTCCTAAATTCATGCTGAAACTTAATCCTCATTGTGTTGATATTAAGAGGTGGGGCTTTCAGGAGGGGATTGGACCATGAAGGCTCCACCCTCATGAGTGAATTAGTGCCTTATAGAAGACTGGAGGGAACTAGCTTAGGCTCTTCTGCTGTTTCATGGAGCGAGGACACAGCATTCCTCCCCCTTGGAGGATGCAACAAAAAGGCACCATCTGGGAAGCAGAGAGCAGCCCTCACCAGACACGAATCCTGCCAGCATCTTGATCTCACACTTCCCAGAACACTCTCCAGAACTGTGAGAAATAAATTTCTATTGTTTATAAATTACCCAATCTGTATTATTTTGTTACAGCAAACAAAGATAACCTCCTTCCAGAATCTCTCCAAAATTGTAGCTCCTCATATTTTGCCTGCATTGATTGTCCTACAATGGCTTCAAACTTTTTAAAATGTACCCTGTGCAGCTTGTATAGTTGTATTTAGCAGGAAGTTTAGTCCAGTTGAAACTACTTTCTCACGGTAGGGCCTGAAAGTGTTTATCTCAGTTCTAAGTAAAGAAATTGAAGCTCAGACAAGTTACATAAATTGCCTAAGGCTAAATAGCTTGTAAATGGGAGAGATGGGATTTAAACCTACATCTTTCCACCTCTCAAAACCTATATTCTTATCCATTACACTTACTGTATTCTTATCATGTAGTTGCTATGTACTGAGGCCCTATTAGGTGCCAGGCAGTGTTACCTGCTTTCTAAATAATATCTCTTTTCTTTATAAAACCTATTAATAGGAGGTATTACCCCTATTTACAGATGTGGAAACAACTCAGAATTCAAGTCTCTTTTTCAGGGGTATTGAGAACACACATAGTCTGAACCCAACTCATCTGAACCCAACTCTTTTGAGCTCCAAATTTCTACCAACCACCACTTTTATTCTAGAAATTATTAGGTACACAAACTTGGCCAATTATTTCTGTGAATCGTGTCAGGCTAATTTGTAAAATGTGAGTACCAATTATTATTTGGACTATCTAATAGTGTCATTTTGCATTGCAAAGGAGATCATGACTGGGAAGACTTAATGTAATGCCACATGGTATTTCATAGCCATGAGCGTTAAATGGCAGACAGTTTTTCAACTCATGCTGCAGTGTTACTGATCCAAAGGTGAATTTATCTTCTCCTCTGCACACTGTAATTTCCTTTCTTCTAATTTTATTTGAGTCAGTTTTAATGAATACTCATTCAACAGCTACTGTTTGCCTAGCATTCCTGGGGAAACAAACAAGAAATGTTGGTGGCTCAGGCTTTGTCTTCTATGAGTCTAATAATCTCACTAGAGAAACAAAGATCACAGGCTTGAGATTAGTATAGTATAATAGAAATGAATAGAAAGTGCTATATTAAAATAAAGAAGCACTAACATATGTGGCAGAGACACTTTTGATGGTTGTTCAGAAAAGGTAGGAAGAACTTGCTTTCAGAAATCAAACTCTATAGTTGGCCTGCCTGATTAGGGTCCCAGCTTTGTTGCTTACTAACTGCATGAACTTCAGCAAGTTACTTACCCTTCTAAGCCTTGTTCTTCATTTTAAAAATGTAGATAATGATAGTACCTATCTAGTAGGGTTACTGTAAAGAATTTATCCATATAAATGTTTAACACAGTGCCTTCCTAAATATAGACTTTCTATCATTCTTATTGTCAAATTTAAAATTATTATTAATTGCTATTACTGGATGTCTCTGGAGGATGTTAGGATTTGGTTCGAAAAGGTGTAGAGAGGTATTCTTTGGGAAGTGGAATTATTTGTAGAAAGTCAACAGCCATTCTTCACAGTGATAATCAGCAATGGCAGGAAGAGAAGCAGCTAGTCACATTTATGTCCATAATTTGGAAAACAGTCTCCAGCCCTTTCACTGCATGTGGCACCAGTGTCTCTAATGTCTTTGCTAAGCCCAGTGTTATCACCTGTGGGTATGAGAGATAATGAGGAAGAAGCGAGAAAAACAGGTAATGTTATTTTTCCCTGAGATTCTCACTATGCCTCCTCTGCTTCTGATGGAGTCTTAAAGAAACCTTCGGAATTCTAGCTTTTTTCTCTCCTTGCCTTTCTTCTGGCATTCCCACGGAAATGAAACCCGTTCTGGGGCGTTAGTTTCGCTTGCCTGTAGGGAAAAGCTCATATTTTATGATGAGTAGAACTCCATGTATTTTAACTCCATCTTTTAAAATCTACAGCTCATAGAATAGCCATAAAAAAGATGCTCACCCTCACATTCCCATGATGCTTAAAACTGGCTGGGTGACATTGGACATGTCGTCCCACTGAATTTCAACTTCCCCAAATGTTGAAGTTCTGCTCTTTCCACTACCCCATTTCTTTGAGGCTAGTAGTACTGCCAGCACATTTGCAGTGGCTCAGACCTCTGGTCCAAGTGTCCTCAGGAGTAAGTCAGGGCACAACAGAAATCCTGTACTTACAAGAAGCAGAGAAAAATTGGTGAGCACTCACTATTAGGACAGTTGCTTCCCTACCTTCTCCTAGGACAGGTGAATTACAGGTAAGGAGTGTTCCTACCTAACACTTTTACTATCTGTGTGTGTGTGTGTGTGTGTGTGTGTGGTGGGGGGTAAGAGTTAAAGCCTATACATGAAGAGTTGTTTTGTGGGTAAGGAGGATCGACAGTGGTTATCCGGTGGCAGGGACTCTGCACCTCCCACCTCCTCATCCCTTCCCTGAGCTTTCTTTTTTTGGCTTTCTTTTTTTTAATTGAAACATAGTTGACCGTACATATCTGTGGGGTAAAAAGTTGAATATTACTATGTGTGTGCAATATGTGATATTCAAATTGGGATAATACCTGAGCTTTTTTGGGCTGACACAGATAGGGGTTGGGGCTTCTCTTGTGTTCAAAGTCTGGCAGAGCAGCTGATCACTCCAGGGTCAGGCCAACATAACAAGACATTTGAGAAACATGAGTATTTCAAAAGGAAAACAACAGACTAAATCTGATGAGTGGATAAGGAAACTGTGGTTTATCTACACAATGGAATACTACTCTGCTATAAAAAAATGAAATACTACCATTTGCAACAACATGAATGGACTTAGAGAAAATTATATTAAGTGAAACAAGTCATGGACAGAAGGAGAAATACCACATGTTCTCACTTATTTGTGGGAACTAAAAATAAATAAATGAATAAACACACAAACAAATCAAGGCAGGGGAAGAAGACAGAATAACCAGAAAAATTCCTTGAACTATTTAAGTCAAGTGAACAGATATGATGGGGGGGAGGGGAGGGGGTGGAGAGGAATGGGTAAAGGGGCATGAAAGTCAACTACAATGCATATTGAGAAGTAAAAAAAAAAAAGTGAACACTAAATAGCAAAATAAATAAAATAAATAAATAATAAATAAATTGGAGATTCCATTAGAAGCAGAAATATTAGGAAAAATTGTAAAAGTTTCCAGTGAAGAGATCACATACAAAGGAGTAAGACAGACTTTTCAACAGAATCTTGGATGCAGGAAGACCATCAAGCATTTAAAAATACTTTTTATAGGAGAGAATGAGAGAATATGTAAATGTCCTTAGTGGCTTAGAATTAAAGTCTAGGTAATTTCAATATGATAGGTGTTTGGAGGCAAGATCAAATAGTGTGAGAATGTGCTAAGTTTCTTATTATATATTATGATTCAAAATAAAAGTAAGATAAAATTTAAAAAATATAGAAAAAGAGGAGCAAAGAATAATAAATTGACAAAGGACAAAAAGGTCCAAAGAATGCTGGTAGAGTTACATTAGCATCACACTTTAATAGTAGATTTTATTATATGATAACATGCTATATTATAAATAATATAAAAATAAAAATGGAAAGATTTATTAGGGATAGAGAAGGTCACTACATAATGATGAAAGGGTCAATTCACCAAAAGATATAACAATTTAAATATAATGCAATTGTTTCAAAGAATTTGATGCAAAAATTGGTCAAACTTCAAGGAGAAATTGATAAATCATGGGTGATTTTAATCCCTCTTTCTTGATTATTGATAAAGACACAAAAATACCAGCAAGGGGATGAAGTAAAAACTGTTCTAAATAATTACAGACAGCATGATACTCTTTTATGATGTAAAAAACAGTCAAAATAAAAATAAATAATTTTTAGGAATTTATACGAATGAAATAAAGCAATAAAAAAGGAAAGCAAGGGAAAGATGGACGTGAAGTTCAGGATGTGTTTAGGCTGGGTGGGAGGAGAGGCAGGAGATGAAGGAATCTATGTTGTCAGACACAGGGTTTCATCAACATCCCAGACTATTTTGGGAGCTGGGGGTTCATGAGTGCTGCTTGCATGGTTAAGAACTAGTTAAAGAATTAACCATAATTCTTAAGCTGGCCATGCGTTTCAAATATATTGTATTTAACTTATTTTGAGGGAAAATGGTGCTGTGAAGACAAAGATAAACAGCAACTAGCTGCAGAAGGAAGCCAGGGAAGAGTTAGCAAAGGTGTTTACATTTGAGCTGCTACTTCAATACTCAGCAGAAACTGATCACATATGAAAAGCAGGAAGGACCCCCCCCCCCCCCCTGCAGAGGAAGCAGCATAATGAAAGCATTAGAGCAGAGAGGGTTTGGTGTCCATTGGTGGTTATTCCAATAGTCCATGCAGAAGTAAACAAAAGCCTGCCAGAATGGAGGAAGTGGGAATGGAAGACATGAAATGAACCTAAGGAATCATTTGGAAATGGAATCAGTTTGATAACAAATCAAGGAGTATAACACTCAGTGCTCTGTCATATAGTAAGCACACAGTGAAGGGAACTGGTGGTTTCTACTGCTGATCATGGTGCAAGAGGGTGAGTCCCAGGTTCTGACAGAGTAGATGTCGGTAGCATTTTCTGAGGTGACAGGGGAAAATGAAGAAGTTGTGGGACGATTATGAATCAAGATTGTTTCACATATGCTAAGTTTTAGGTATCATCAGTTCTGCTAGAATGTGACATATATGTTCCTAAAAATCACCATGCCATACAAAAGTATGCAATAAAAATCACAGAGCTTAAGGTACAAATGGGTTTAGGGGTATAACACTTGAAAATTCACCAGTGATACATTTAAAAAGATAGTAACCTCACGACAATGATACCATAGTTTTACACATGTTAAATGGTTAAGAAATACATAAAACTGCAGTAAATATGGCATTTTACATTGCAGCAGACCTGAAGTTTTGCTTGTGGAAGTGGATACGGGGAAGACTGCAGCTGTGAGTTGTTGTGAAGTGGAAGGAGGGTTATCTGAGACAGGAGAAAGCTGGAACACCTGGGAGGATGTGGATGGATATAGCTCATAAGGCACACAATGCACAGAGGCAGCTAGTAGATGATCGAGGTGGGTTCCCGTGTGTGTTTTGTGTATTCCCACATGGCTCCACTGAGCGGGGCATGGCTTCCAGTGTTCACCTGGTTTTTCTTGCAGAGAAAATTACATATAAGCAAATGTGAACTTCGTATTATGCTCAAATTGCTCCCTAATACATCAATCATACTGCAGTACATTGGCCTTCCAAAAAGAAGTGTTGGAGAAGAACTGACTTAAGCCTATGGAACATTGAGAGAAAATTAAGGGAGACAGAAGATAGGCCAAAAGATTTTTAAAAAGGCACTTCTCTTAACCCAGCAATGTCACCTTTGGGAATTTGTTTTAAGGAAATATTCACAGATGTTGCATATGGATAAATAAAGAGTACATTATAATAGTGAAAAATTTGAAACCAGGTTTAGGTCAGAAATATGGGTTTAATTAAATAAATTACGGTCATCTATTACTGGAATATTGTGTAGTCCTTAATTATCAATTTGTGAAAGGACATGTATTGATGAGAAAATATTCATGATGTATTGCCAAAATTTAAAATGATCATGTTTCACAAGGCTCCTTGTAGAATATTATTTTTGAAAATCCTATAAATATGAGTATATACATATATAGAACAAATACTGGAAATCTTATCTTTGGATGGTAGGGTTATGGAAGTTTTATTTGTGCTTTTCTATTTTTTCCTAATATTTCAGCAATGAATTTGTACTTTTTTAAAAGTGGAATTTATTGGCTCATTTAAACCGGGAAGTGCAGCTCAGCTCGATTCATGACATGTTTGCTGTCTCTAGGGCCCATACTTCAGCTCAGCTTCTCAAGGGTGCCTTTGTGGTCAGGCTGCCCCTCCCTGCCCTATGGGAGCTGGAAGAAGCCTGCTGGCCCATGTCTAGCAGAAAAGACACTGTGTATAATTTTAGTGTTAAAGAAAATCTACTCAATGTTTTGAAAGAGTGAACAAGGGCATTATTGATGGGCAAGGTCCCTGAAGTCAAAGATAGGAGTGGGTCCAGGACACCTGGAAGAAGCTAGCCTGCGATAGCAGGATGCACAAACACATTTTCCCCCACAGCAAGAAGACTGCCATTTGTGGATATGGTTAGATTGCTGCATTTTCTCCCTGCTCCAACAATCTCTGATCTTCCAGAGGTGGAATATGCCTCCATATCGAGCATTCTAGTCGGGGATATGTTTGTAATGTTTAATATAAATCACCTTTCTGGAAAATGTAATGCTGTGTGTGTGTGTGTGTGTGTGTGTGTGTGTGTGAGAGTTCCACCTCGTGGTGGAACATTACCTCCTGGACATTACTCTTCTGCCACCAGACTGTTATCATTACATCTATCCCCAGTCTTCTCCAGCAGGATCATCTGTCTTTTTTCTATATCACACACAGAGTTACTAGAATGATTTGCAGTAGGGAATGAACCATGCCCAGGCCATGAGAAAGGGAGGAGGCATGCCACCTGTGGAAGAGGCGTCTTAGAGCCTGAAGTTCTCTATCAGGTATGGTGTGTCAGCATCATGTTGCATATCCATCAACATCATCCTGTGTGTATTGTGCACTTTCCACATGCTGGCAGATTCAAAGGAAGGAGATAGTCCAGTTGGGGGCACAATGTAAGACTGAATGAATAAGGTTTAATTGAGTGAATGTTTATAAGCATTAATCATAGGGCAAGAAGACCATAGTTAAGTCACTGCCAGTAACTCTTAAATGGTTTGCAGACCACATTTACCTTCTTCAAAGTCATCAGGGGTACTAAGATGAAGATTCTTGGGCTCCAAGACCTAATGAGTTAGAATAGCAGGGAAGTGACTCAGCATTTTAAATATGCTTTCTCTTCCCCCTTGCCTTTACGTATACTGAAGTACGAGAACCGCTGATGTCCGGGGGGAGGCTTCACGGAAGGGGCAGGACCTGAGCTAGGTATGGAGAGAGGCAGGAAGGGCTTTCCTGGTAGAGCAGAGCCAGGCACAAAGCCAGAGAGTGTGAAACAAGGTCCGATCTGTGGCAGTGAGCAATTGGATGGACCAATGATACTGGTTGGTGAATACGGATGCTAAAACTGAAAAGAGTGCTGAGACATGATAGTGGAAACCAATCAGCAGATCTCTGATATTTTGTTTGTTTGATGATATATATGCATAACTTTTGATATTTATATATACAACACACTGTCATAAGCATGTGTAGACTTTGATACCATCTCCCAACTCATTCTCTACCCAACAGACAAAAAACTCACATTTTTAGGGAAATGGAACAATTAGTGCCATATTTTTTTTGTTCTGTATTCACAAAAAGAATTTAGAGAATTTCTTGCTTGCATGCAAACAAGAAAATGAACCACTTGAAGTTTTTAAAACATTGCTATTCTTTTTTTTTTTTTTCGTTAAATTTTTATTTTGTCAATATACAATGTATATGATTATTATGGCCCATCACCGA
>NW_007742330.1:0-22062 GCF_000696425.1 Galeopterus variegatus
CTCTAAAGCATGGGGCCCAGGGCAGGGGTCTAAGAGTGGTAATGATCTTTGCTAACATGCCGCGAACAACATGAACTGACAATGCTCATAATAATTAGCTCCGCATACTGATGCTTGCCTTCCAAACATTTTGCATGTGCTAACTTGCTTAATTCTCACAACTCTACGAGGTGCTATTATTACTGTCATTTTACAGATAAGGAACCTGAGACCAAGAGTGGGTAGGCTGATTGCCAGGGTTATGAGTGAGGGGGCCAGGGCGTCTGGCTGCAGGCTCCACTCCTATCGACCACACCACGTCCCCTACGCACATGGCAGAGTCCACCTTCAGGATACGTACGGCTTCTACAGCAGTCTCCCAGAGCTCAGCCCTGAAGAAAATCCCAGTCTGGCACTATGGAGTGCCTACTGCATTCTCGTGGCCTATATTCATGAATGTTTGGAATGACTCTTTGCCACATCCCCACATCTCTGAGTGCTTTGCTGAATCATGGATTAACTCCCAGGTCTGTGCACTGGACTTGCTGAAGCATCACTTTGGAAAGTTGGAAGTGACTCAGGGGATGGAGCTTTTCCTCTTGACTCAGCTGGGATAAGGAATGGAATCATCCCTAGGGGAGGGGATGAGCACAGTCTGAGGGCATTGGTGGTTTGACCCATAGCTGATGATCAGGAGGAGGTTGCTCTGCTCAGAGCACAGGTCTGCTTGACGCAGGAAAGATGGAAAACACCCCAGGCGAGCAGGGCTTCTAGCAGCCAGAGGAGGCAGCTGCCCTTGAAAGTACAAGTAAAAAAAAATAAAAAAATAAAAAAATAAAAAGAACTACTGTGCTTCATCTCAGTTCTCTTGAAAGGCTGACCACCTCTACCTAAATCAGATAATGAATGCCATGGAAAACACCATCAGCCTGATATTTACACATTTGTAAAGTTTGCATCCAACACTGTAAGCCAACTCATATCATAGAAATAAATAGACCTCAAAAGAGAGACATGCTCCACTCACAATGGTTAAAAAGATCTTTACAAAGGTGGGAGGGGTGGCACTGTGTGAATTACCTCAGATCTGGGTTCAAATCCCAATTCTCTCCCTTAGCAGCTGTGTGGTGTTGTGTATGCCATTTGAGCTCTCTGAACCATGGTTTTGTTACCTGTAAAATGGGGATGGAAAGTGTCTACCTAACAGGATTATTATAAAAATTAAATAAAACAGTGGATGGAAAGTCTCTAGTATACAAATATGTACGTTTAAAATGTTATTTTCCCCATTATTAGGCCATCTCTGGCTTCCACGCCTCTCTCCATGGGGCCTCTGTCCTCAGGTTATCTTTAGAATCCCATGGAGTAGGTTGTTCACGCTACTGACCCTCTTTTGCATGGGGGGAAATGCAGTTGGACTTGGAGAGCCAGGAAGGAAGTACATAGAGCAGAGGGCAGGGCCTACTTTTGATCAGGGACCACTATAAGGAAGGCAGAACACTAGATAAAACACATTTAAAATAAATCTCTTGGTCTCAGGGACAACAGAGCAGTGGGGGCTAGACCCAACATGGCAAGGTGACAGTGTGGCATGGCTGAAACGCTTTGGCTGCTTCCGCTGACTGCCTGCTTTTGGATCTGACCTTCAAAGCCAGGCCAGGCCTCCCACACCCAGGCCACCTGCAGCTGGCGTAGGGCCTTGTGGGTGGAGACACAGCTGGCAGGCGGTCTCTGGCTCAGCCTGCTCTTGGCCACCTCACATGGGGAACGGCCTCAGTGTTTCTCAGATCAGTTTCTCTTCTCTATTCCTGCTTCAATTACCTCAGGGCAGGCCTTCACCACTTCTCTGCTGGAAAATGACAGCCCCTCACTGGTGTCCCCGTGTGCAATCTGTCTCTAATTCATCCTCCATCATGCTGTCAGGGTGACATCTCTAAAAACGTACAACTGACCCCAATTTAACACCCTTCAATAGCTCCTCACTGGTCCAAGGATGAAATCCAAGCTCCTTAGTCTATTAGTCAGGCCTTTTTCATTTGCAAATGTCAGAAACCAACTTGAAGGAACCTAGATTTTAAAAAGAGGTTTTTTTTTTTTTTTTGGCAGGATACCGGGAAAGTTCACAGCAGAGAAGGAAGAACCACAGAAACCTGAGGAGTTCCTGGGATCTTAGGAGCTAGGACTGGAGACTCCTCCACGGGGGTAAGAAGGGCCTTTAGTGGTCCAGAACCACGCCCCTCCAGCAACATGCCATGAGGGGCAAGCTGGGTTCCGCCACCCCAGTTCTAGCAGAAATCCCAGGGGAGCACAATGACTGGCCAGTTTGGGTCACATGCCCAGCCCTCAATTATCATGGCCAGCACAATGGAGAATGTGATTGGTACCTGGGTCCCATGCCTGGGCCTACTCCAAAGTGAGAAGAGGAGTGGGATCAGGGCTAAAAGGAGTTAAGAGAAAGGGGCTGAGCTGATAAAGACAACCCCCCCCCCCAGTCTGACCATGCCTAAGCCTCACCACTCACTGTGCCCCACCAGGAACCTTACGTGATTGCAACACCAGTCTTCCTGCAGTTTCTAGCACACACCAGTCCTTCTCATGCCTCCAGGTTTTGCTCATGGTTTTCAACACCCTTTTCCTAGAACAGCTTCTGCACCTCTTTGCTTGGGTAATGCCTAGTCTTCTTTTGTGACAGTTCATTTTTGCCACTTTTGAGAATCCTTCCCAAAGCTCTAAGATTAGATGAAGGATCTCCTTTTGGGCTCCTAGCACACTTGCATGTCTTTATTGTAGTTACTACAGAATAACAGTAAACAATAATAAGGATTGTGTTAATAAAACCAAACATATATAGCACTTACTATATGACAGGCACTGTCCTAGGCACTTGGCATATTTTAATTCGCTTGCTTTTCACAACAACCCTATGAGGTAGGCACTATTATTAGTCCCCATTTTATGAAGCAAGGAAACTGAGGCACAGATGGTTTATGTAACTTGCCTGAGATCACAGAGCTAACAAGTAGCAGAGCCAAGTTCAAACCCAGGAAGTGTGGGTCTGAGTCTATGCTTTCTAGAAATGACTTAACAGGCCTCAGTCTACCCTGCTGGGCTGTGAGTCCCCGAGGGCAGGGGTTGTGACAGCTGTCCTCATATTCCTGGTGCTGATTCACTCACGAAATAACACCTGACATACATGAACAGAACTTCCTCTGGTGGGCAGCAGGAGGAGGAAGAGGGAAGGAGAAAAGGCCACTTGGTCCCTGCAAGTTGGATTTTGGAGGGCTGTGGAAGGCATGGGGTCGGAGGAGTCCAGCCCCAAATTGTCTGTGTTCTGGCAGACCTGGTGTGGGGGAAGGGACACAGACACCAGCCAGAGTCTTAAGCCCACCAGCTCACCTCTGTAAAATGTCTCTTCCTAACTCAGCCACACTTTCTCCAACTTGTCTCGACATTCTGTATACAAATTTGGCTTTTCCTATGGTTAACTGAGAATTGACTGGTAGCATAAAAAGGAGACTTCTGCATCGAGTTCTCACAATTATAGTTTTTTCCCAGGTATAGCTTGATAAGGCCTATGTCAAGGTGTACTGCATATGCTGGGGTGATTTCCACCCAGAGCTGTGGCATCCCTCAATTTAGCTTCACTTTCCTACAGTAGCTGGACCAACAGGTAGGCAGGTCTCTGATGCACTGCCTTTCCTTCAATAGGCTATCACATGCTCCCTGACTCAGTTTCTCCAGTTGCATATTGAGGCTGACTCTAATGACCTGCCTCAGTGGGTCCTAGAGCTTAATAAGAGGGTCTATATGTCTCCACCAGGAAGGCCACTGAGTGGCAAGAGGGACTGCAACCATCACAGACTGGTCATTAAACAGTCCCACGTTTCCCACCAGTGGGACCTGAAACTGAACTACAACCAAACATATGTAGCTTTAATCAATATCAAAGTCAGATACAATGAAAGACACCTTTTATTGAGTCTTTCCTATGGGTCAGGCATTGAGCTAAGCTATTAACAAATACCATCTAACTTAATCTTCCCAACTCTGTGTTAATCGTTTTGAGAGTTATGACTGGGTGCCTGTATAAGCTAGGCTCTATATTGGACACTCGAGAGACAGCAGTGAACAAAAGAAGGTCTTTGACTTGTAAACAGACAATAAGCACCTACCCAATAAACCAGTAACCAATGACAAGGTAAACTGTGTAGTAGGTTAGGGGGAAATACTATGGATGAAATAGCAGAGCAGGTAAGAGAGACTGGGAGAGCTGGGGTCCAGGTAGACCACTTCTTATTGAGAAGGTGATATCTGAGCAAACCTCTGATGGAGGAGAGGACGGAGGAGGAGCCTTCGGGGCAAAGGACTGAAGGCAGGAGTGTGCCTGGGGGGCTCAGGGAATGGTGAGGGGGCAGATGAGGCTGGGGAGTGGGGGGGGGGGATGAGTATGAGAGGCTAGGACGAGCCATATCATGTAAGGCCATGATATGTATTGTTATTACGTTATGTAAACTAAAATAGGAGTGCTATTATTAGTCCCATTTTATAGATGGGGAAACTGAGGCAGAGACAGGTTAATATTTTGTCCAAAGCGACATGATCTGTAAGTACTGGAGCTGGGAATGAACCCATGTGCTCATGTGTGCATCTTAATTCTATACACCCCTCCCCACCATGGCAAAACAAGAAGTTTCATATTGTTTTCCCATATCAGCCAAGTTAGGCTGAGCAAGACCTGAGACTCAGAATTTTTTGAGCTGGAAGGAATCCCAGAAATCACCTCATCTAATTCTGGTGTGGTGGGGGGAACAAAAGATTGTGAGGCTGAAGCCTGGGTCTTCCTCTCTTTGGTTGGGTGACATATGACATAATCTTTCTGAAAGTCAGTACACTTACCTGTACAATGGAGACAATCAACACTGATATACATAAAACAATGATGTATTACAAGGGCTTTGAAAAGTGCTCACGGTTCCTTTTTCTTTTCCTATCTGCTTCCCCAGCTTCCTGCAGCTGCAGTCATTGACAATCCATCTCCAAGTCCAATCCTGCCCCAGACAGAGATATGTATTGATAGCTTCCACTCCAATCACGACCAATCCAGTGGGGAGCTTGGGATTAAGCCTTCCCCCAGACTCTGGGGACAGGGCTTTACACTGGGACTATGAAGCACTGCACCCTTTTCCGTCCCCACATGTGGAGAGTCCAACTTCCTCCCAGGGGACTCAGGATCTGTGTAGTAGGTTAGGGAGAAATACTACGGATGCTCCAGGTGCCCCGACCTGGAGAAAATACAGTTGCTCCAGAGGCCCCTGACCTTGACACTTCACAGTCACTCTTCCACCAGCTGGGTCCTATACATGTGCTCGTAGCTCCGTTTAAGGTGTTAGACACATATTAGGTGCTCAATAAATGACCAGGGAGCACACAGACTATCTGCTGGGGTGAACCTGAAGGCTGAGGATGGTACCAAGGCTATACCTCACCTGCAATCCACTTGCCTCACCCGGTCCATCAGATGGCAAATGGATCCATGCAGAATTACTTGGCATTTTGCTACTTGAAAAAAACAACCTATGAAACTGGCCTCAGCAGTTCAAATGTTATACAGGAGCACTGGAAAATTTATAAGAAATAAAAGCCTAGGACACAGGAGCTGAAGGAAATTCAGAAACTGAGAAATAGGAGAGCTAAGCCAACAAAACCAATTTTGACACCTTAATTAGACCTATTAACAGAAGCTAAACATTTTTCTTCTTTGCATTTCATCTCCTTTTATTCCTCATTTTATTTATTCATTCATTCATTTATACCTCATTTATTTATATTGTTCATTTATTTTACTCCTTTATTTATCCATCATTTTATGAAGGCCTATTAGCAGAGAACTGGACAAGAGGAAGCCTGCAGCGAGAGAAGGAAAGGAAGCAAAGGGCTGTGATGGAAGTCAGCAGAAGGAAAGGAAGCAGGGCCATGGACAGAGCTGGGACGGGCAGTCAGATGATTGGGGTCTGGTGCTTACAGTAGCACTGAGTCACGCCCCTCTCCGCACCTCCATCCCTCATGAAGTAGAGGTTTCACACCTGTGTTAGTTTCCATTGTGCCAACTGATTGGGCTAATGTTGGCGAAAATGTCTAATTGATTGTGAAAAGCTATGCACATGTAAACCACTCTTCTTTGGTTATCAGTTGGAGAACAGAGGGGAGAAGATTTCACAGCTGTATCCCACTTCCAACATCCATAGCCTGGAGCTGGGGGGTACCCACTCCTTGGGCATGCCCTCCCACTTTCCCACTGGGAGTGAACAAGGCATCAGGCCTGTGAGCAGGAGTGGCTGAGGCAGTACATCCTTCCTCCCTGAGGCAGACCCACCGAGGCACAGAGCATCCTTTGGCTGGGCAGCAGATAAATGTTAACGACTACACATGTGTGTAGGGTGGAAGATGGATGGGTGTCTTAAGAACCATCACTTTGTCCCTTCTTAGATGCATTTAAGGTTACTGGAGATGGGGGGAGGGTGGGAAGGGGTCTGGGGAGGGACAGGTCGGGTAAAGGGCATAAAGAAAAATCAGGGTTTGTAACAATGAATGTGCTAATTATAATAAAAAATAAATTAAAAAAAAAGAATCTCAACATCATAACTGCATGGAGTGCTGGAATGGAATAATAAAAAGGGTGGAAAGGTGAAGCAAGGTTCATGGGAGGAAAAATAGACCCAAGTCAGGTCACCTGCTGAGGGCACAAGATGAGAATGTGATTGAGGTGTGGACAGAAGCCTTTCGCCAGAACACAAACGTGGGGATCCTGCTCACACACTCAAGAGTCCAGGCTTTGTTTCCTGTCTGGGTGTGTGAGCAGTAGCAGGAAGCCCAGCAGTACCAGTTCAGCACTCGGAGCCCCTGCTGTGGGCACACTCCTGCGTATATAGATTTAGAGCATCCCCGTGTATTGTTAGAATATTAGGAAAAAACAGCATATAGTATATGCTCTGCATGCTCTTCTGCTCCTGCTGTTAACTCAGTTAAATCCAAACTCCGATTCTTTCTGCTTATAAAAAGGTGAGTTGCACAGGGACTAAAACCCCAGGGCAAGCTGCTTTTCTTTCTTTTTTTTTTTTTTTTTGAATGTTTTTTTTTGAGTGTCACATAAATAATCCATTAAAAGTGACAAATGGATGTGAGAAGCCCATCTCCATGGGGGGAAAAAAAAAGCATAGAGCAAACACTTATGTGCCTTTTCCCACAGGAAGTGTGCAAGGCCTTTTCAGACAAAGATGTGGAGGAATTTGGGAAACTCTCAATTTTAATGCTGTTCCCTGGCCTTTCTCCAATGCTCAGAGTTCCTGACTTCTGTTCCTCCTCTTGCTTCTTCGTTACTATTAATGGAAACCCTTTCCTTAGGGATCCAGATCTGAAATTTTAGTCTCCTCTGTCTCCTCCCCTTCCTGAACCCCTCACAGGCCCTCTTTCTGCTTCTCTTTCTCTACTTTCTCCTGCATTAGCCTCGTCCTCCCCACTCCCCCTACTATCACCCTGTGCAGGTCCCCCAGTCATCTTGTACAGGGCTTCACATCACTCCAATCCACTGCAGACACTACCACCACACAGCCCCCTTAAACAGGGCTCTGAACATGCCACTCCACTGCTCAGAAACCTTCCATGGACCCCCACTGCGGGCTGAGTTAAGGACAATCTACAAACCTGGTATTTGGGGTCTTCATAAACTGACCACAGGTCTTGCGTCCTGCCACCTCCTCACTGCATCCTCTGTCCCGTCCACCTGGACCACACTGCTCCCTCTGCTCTGGCCACCTTTGGGCTGCTGCTGCCTGTTGAAATCCTCTCGGACCCTCAGGGCCTGTCCCAAACCTCGCCTTCTCTGTGAAGCAGTCCCTCTCTGCTACCTGAGCACCTCTTTCTGGTCTCTGGTATGAGCACTCTGCATTCTAGCCATTTCTGTGCTTAAATACTCCTCCCATGAGAATTTACCACCCACGAAAACAGACACTGCTACTCATCTGTGTGGCTCTTCACTTCACACACAGTAGACGTTAAATCCATTTAAAAAGAGGAACTTACTTGAATTTCATGAAGCAAGACATGGACATATCAAGTTACTCGATGACCACATAGGGGTGCGGTGTAGAATATGATGTTGCTTCTTTCTGCTTCTATGTAAATACAGACACATCAGAGAAGACCAAAATGCTAGAGGAGGAGGATGAAGACAGCCATGATGCCCCACATTTCCACATATAGTTATTTAACGTGCCCTGATAATCCTATGAGTTAATGCAGTGGTTCTCAACTAGGGTAATTTCACCCCCCAGGGGACATTTGGCTATGTCTGGAGACATTTTTGATAATCACAACTGGTAGGCACCACTGACATTTAGTGTGTAGAGACCAGGAATGCTACTAAACATCCTACAACACATAGGGCAGCCCCCACAACAAAGAACTATCCAGGCTAAAATGTCAATAGTACTGCTGTTGAGAAACCCTGAACTAATGCAAAATAGACATTATTAACCCCATGATTGAGTTGAAGAAACGGAGGCACAAATAAGTTGTCTTTCCCAAGTGTTATCACAGCTATTTAAGTGGGATAAACAGGTCTAAACCCCAGTTCTCTGATTCCCAGACTTGTGTTCTTTCTCTTGGATTGTGTGTCCATCTGCATAGCCAGACACCATGGCAGGACTGAGAAGTACCAGACCCAACAAAGGTTGATGCTATTATTAAGCTTGCTAGATGGTGACCACAAGGTCCAGGTAGGATAACTTGGCCTACCAGAGCCTCCCCTGAGCTTATATAAAAAAGCATAGGTATCTTTTATAGCCCTTCTCAATTAGACAAGGCAGTGGGAGGCAACACCAGAAGCCCGGAGGGCAGGACAGTCTCACTCCAGCGGGACAGGCAAGGCTGCTGCTGGGCTGAAGCAACTCCACCGGTCCCTGAGGAAGAGGGGGTCAGGGAGTGGGAAATACCTCCTGACAATGGATAACTGAGCTTCCAGCAGACAGTGACTTCGCTGAGACCAAGCAACAGTAAGGTCAATTTTCCTTGCTCAAAGACTGTGACGGAGTCTGGGAGGCAGCCCAAGGAGAGTGGATATCCTCACGATGAGAATACCATGTTGGGAAATCCTACACGAGCGGTGGTTACTGAATCCCCTGACTCGCAAGAGCAAAGGGCCAGCATGCTGGCATTGAGGAGGAGGTGCTTGACCGAAGGCCATTTTTTTCTGAGGACCTGGGCTCATGTCCTGAAACCTACCACCTGCGTGCGGGACAGCAGTGGGATCCCAAAGGACTAGGGAGGACTGCTGTCGGGAGGAGGAGACTTGGGGGCCTGAGTGCTTCCTTGTACATGCAGGGCAGCCATGTGAATCTATGAGATTTATCTTGGGGGCCTCTGGTGGGAAAAACCGGGATTCTTGGGAAGAATAAAATTTGACCGATCTGTGCTCAATATGAGGAAGAATGAGGAGAAATGCCTAAAATGGCACAAAGTTCCATGACATTGGGTTTAGGGTAACTGGACAACCTCTAAGTGATGTTGAAGAAGTTCCTAATTGGGAACCTTCAAGGTCCTGTTACGTTTTATAAAAAAAGCAAGGTTACATGGCCTCAGCTGAAGATCCCAGCAGCAGGGCTGTCTAGGGTGGGAGGTGTGGCTTGAAAACACCATGCCCCCATGGCAGGGACAGTCAGCTGGCGCAGCAGGCCCAGGCCTTCGATCACAGTGGTAGTGGCATCACGTGCCTTGCTCTCCTCATGAAAGTGGCCGACTTCAGATGAGAAAGACTTCTGCTTCAGTCCGAGGCCGAAAGTCAGGAAGGCCATAAAACTCACCTAACCACAGTTTTCTCTAAGTTTTAAAATTTGTCAGCAGATGTAAAATGTAAAATGTGTCTACAGCAGATGTAAAATTTGCCTACAGTAAGAATAACAGACTACAAAGACTGGGCATGTCTTAGCTGTCATGACGAAACAAGACTTACAATAAAATGAATGAGACACGTTCAGTGATGTCCTTCCTTACCATTGTGCAGCGTGGGGACTAAGCAGCCCACATAGATAGCTGGGAGGTGTTTGGTTTTTCTGTTCTCTCTTCATTAGTTAGAGGAGTGGTTTAAAACCTCCCATCTCACAGTGTGACAGAATATGACACACTGGACTGGATTGACATGGCCTGAGTTCAAAATCTGGCACACAATTGAACAGTGTGACCCTGGGCAAGTCATTCAGTTTCTAGGCTGCAGTTTCCTCACCTGTACAATGGGGTACAATACTATTCTCTTTACAGAGTAATTGTTGAGGATTAAATGAGACATTTGTGAAGTGCATAACAGGGTGTGTGCACAGCAAGTGGCCGGTGAATGTCAGTCACCATAACAAAGTGCTTTCCCACATGTCATCTCCCTTCTCCTTGTACCACCATATGGTGTGGCAGCAAGACATTCCATCCCTCCAACAGATGAACCTTCACCTAACTGTTGCTCTCCCTTGCTAAATCATTCCACCTAATTAGACAAAGAATCTCAGGTTAGGATGAAGGCACCAAGTTCAAAAGCCACTTGCCTCTAGTTGTTTTCAGTGAAGGGACCACTATAAAAAATATACTACATCAACTATGTGAACCAGGACAGTCAGCTTTGTAACCTACTGCCCCAAATTACTGTTAGATAAACAGTGCCCTGACTTGCAATACTGGCTCATCAGCATGATGAAACGGCTTCATAATATCTTCTGGCTTCCCAAGATAAACCAGGATGAAAGTGGTAAGGGTTTGTTTGGGGTGTAACTGTCCTATTTGTTTTCGGGGATATGGCAACAATCTCTGGGGCTAGTCTCAGGTCATCAGCAACACTGAGAATCTTTTGAGGAATTGGAGCTTCCATCTATGAGGGAAGGTATGGGTTGTTTATTAAATTGGCAGTATCTTGACGGGGCTAGGGGGTTGCTGACTCTGGGAATCGCAGAGAGGCCACCTTTTTCTCTTTGAGAACAAGAGTTCTGCTAGAGGCTGGACCTCAGTGTGCTTGGCTTCTTGGATGGGGAAGGAGCTCTGAGCTTTGCATAGCAGTGTGCCCTGATCCATCCAGCAGCTGCAGGGCAGCTGAAACTCCAAATAAGGTCTCTGTTGATCCTCTTAAGAGCTGGTTATGAGAACTCTCAGGAAAAGAGAGGATACTTGTTTTTACTGTATAACTTTAGGCTTAAAGTTACACTTTTCCCAAGATATACATTAGAGGTACAATTTCTTAAACAAAAGAACCCACAACTTGCATACTCTGCCAGTAGATGACATCAGTATGAACTAACCACAAGATATCGTTGCTTCATGTGGGGATCTTTCCTCAAATTCCACAAATGTATGACTGTTATTTCCAATGATTTATTCAAATATGTGCAACTTTTCAACAATATTAATCTGTAAGGTTGAACAACCCTAAACAAAAAGAGAACAGTAGATGTAACAATGTAGAACCCTGAATTTTTAGTGGTTAGGAATGTATTACAACACTAACCTAATGCCTATTTATTTAGAGCAGGGTTTTGCACGGCTGTGTTCTTCAGGCTGCAGGCTGCAACCTTTCCAAGATACTTCCTTCTGCTGGCTTCTTCTGGACAGCCACTACGAGTTTACCATTGTAATTGTCCTGTTTTGAAACTTCTATCTCCTTTCTCTAAACATTATTATTTATTGAGCATTTACTTTATACCAGGAACTAGGCAAGACACTTTACACCTAGTCTCATTTAGTTTCATTTCATCCTCCCCACAACCCCACAAGTCCCATGTTCTTATCTCCATTTTACCAACGGAGACTGCGATTCAGCTGGTGACTGAGCCCCATCTAAACCCAGATTGACTGACTCCCACACCTATACTCTTCCCACCATATCTCTCCCCAGATTCAGAGGAAAGGAAGCTTAGGGGATTTTCCCCATGCTTACACTGTCCCTATAATGCTCATTTTCTCCTGTCAAAAGGCGGAAATGCTCTACTTTTTCCTTTTTTGGAAAATAAGTCAAAGCAGTCTCCCTACCCCACTATTCTTTTATTCTAGGGACTCCCTGAATGAGTGTGCATATAACATTTATTGAATGATTCACAGAATTTTATTGCCAACTGTAGGGAAAGTGAAGGAAAATGGTCAGGGCCCCTTAGATGTTCAGAATCTTGCCGAGCATTTGATGTAAATATGCATGTGTGCCCAGGTGTTCCTTGGCTATTGTCTAAAGTAATTGCACATGTGCACCCAGGTGTCCTGGGTTATGGACTTAAGTATAGAGGATGAGCAGCTCTGATGCATGGCGCCCCCTACCCCCGGGATGCTGCTACTGCTGCTAGAGGCTGTTGCTGTAAGCTGTTGCTGCCAGTGCCCCCAGGATGCCCCGAGAGGTCACCGCTGCTGCTGAGGACTGAGCTCATGTGGTCTGCCAATGGCTCCTGGGATCTTCCCCAATTACCTAGTGTGAACCTGCGTGTGAGGGGTCTGGTGACCCTGTCTGTACAACGGGTTTGTAGGATCTATGGGCTCTAACCCCTAGCCCTGACAATACAAATGGAAACTTAGTATAACTAAAATAATGAAGCGTTTTGGCTTTAGTTATGAATGGCCCTAACCAGACAATTAGCGTAGCTATTGCCTCAACCTGATAACTGGTGTAGTCATGTAGCTTTACACCAACAGGACCTTGGAAGGCATTTAATCCAACCCCTTCTCTTTGCAGGCATGAGATGTGGGGTGACACCCCTAGTCAAGCAACTCGTTAGTGACAGAAGCAGGACTGGAGCTCAGGTTTCCTGTCTTATGGTGGGGCTGAGTACCCTCTAGCTTTTCCAGATCATTTCAGAATTTCACAGAGTTCTGAAGAAATACCCAGTTGAAAGAGATCAGAACATTAAAAAAAAAAAAAAAAAAAAAAAAAAAAAAAAAAAAAAAAAAAGAGGTTAAACTGGAGCATGAGAATTTAAAAACACCTTAGTAGGTCAGTCCAGCAGTCATTCACCTAATATTCTGTCCCTGACGGTGGCATAATGAGGTTCATGGGAGAACATGGGGGACTCATCCATAATTTTAACTTTAAAAATTTAGTAAATGTCCTCTAACTTCCATTTCATAGCCCAATTTATAACTCTCATCTACGACATTCTCTCGAAGTTCATTCCTGGAATCTATTTATAATTTTGGTCCATACTGTTTCTGGGAGTAACGGTTTTCACACACTTACTACCTGCAGGGTAAAGTACTACTTTTTATTTGGCCTACAACTATCAAGCTCTGCTTGGCTCTGCTCAGCAGGGCAAGATGAGAAGCCATTAACAACTTTCATCTGAAGAATTATTTTTAAAGAAGCTAATTAAGTCTACAATGAAAACAGGTATATTACCATGTGAACACATTAATTAGGCCAATTTTGAGGTTCCTACCAGTTCCCTGAAAAAGCTCAGTCCACCTGCAGCATCTTCCTTTCTTTATAAAACTTCCAGGTAGAGCCTACTTTGGTAGGAATTTTCTTTAGACACACATATAGACATGGTTTATATCTGTCCCAGACGCAAAATGCAAAAAAGCAATACAGAGGGTCAGAGATACATGATCTATAACTAAAGTATAATGATAAGCAATGACAGCTTGAAAACACATTCTTTTGTTTTCAAAGTCCCAAACTCTGAAAACAATTTCTCTTTGGACAAAGGGGAGACCAGGAATGGCTAACCAACCTCAGTATCTAAAGTTGAGAGATTCGATAGCAGGGAACACCATCCTGATGAAGATTCACATTGCATTACCTGAATCCTTCCGGATCAGGATTTATAATGAAAGCACGTATTGCCCCTTCTCTGTTTCACTAGTAATAAGTAATAAGCTCCCGTTGCTTTTCTATTCGATCCAATAGCATGAGACATGTGTGAAGACATTCTCCTTGAAGATTCAAAGAAAGGACTTATAGATGGCACTGAGTCTCCTTTTGCAGCCAGGCAAGGAAAAAGGAGAAGGAACGAAGCCAAACGAAATTCCAAATGGAACAGTGTCTACCGTGGCCTCAGGGTTCCAGAGTACCTACCCCACCCAACACAGGCACAGCACAGCGCAGCACTTCCAACTCAACACCATGACTTTGTCAAGTAGGGAGGGGAGGCCAAGACCCAAATGGGTTTTCTCTCTGAATAATCACATTCTGTGTGTGTTCTGCAAGACAGTGCACAGGTTAACAATGCGAGGTATTTCAGAATTGGCACAGACCCAATCTATTTTCCAGAAGTTGGTTTTTGATATATTGAGAAGAGATCTAGCTTGCCGAGGCCTAGGAAATCCCCAGGGGTTCCTGCATTCCCAAGATGGAGCAGAAGGAACACAGAAACGTGGCAAGCCTCTTCTCAAACAGCCCTTCTAAGGGAGACTGGTCACTCAGCAGTATTCTGGGTGAATGAAGTATACTGTCTTAACCAAACCCTGCCAGTAATTTGCTCATCTATGGGACCAGCTGGGAACTAGCAAAGGACACTAAGGACGGAGCAGAAAAAGGCTGTAAGAATCCTGATGCATGGAGGGTGTCAGAGGCTTAATAAGAGCTCAATCTTTTAAAATGCCTGAATTCACAGCACGGCTTTTTCCAAGGGCCATGTGCCTTAAAGATGACACGTTAATCTTCACAGAGCCTGGGTAATGGGACTGAACCTGCAGGGACTGGGCATTAGGTTTGGGGAAGCTGACTTCTAGCTGTGTGCTGGCCCTGTAAGTGGATCAGTGACGTGGGCAACAGGACAGCCATCTCGAGACACCTCACCCCCTCTGTCCTCACAGCTACTGCTGTCCCTGTCAACTCCCACTCCCAGTGTTACTATGAACCAGGACCCCTTCTCTCTCTTTTTACCACAATATAACTTTATCAATAATTAGTAGCAAAAGATAAAGGAGCCCAAGAGCAGATAAGCAAGTAAAGAGGAACAGGAAGATCTGCCAAAAGGAAAAAGCAATGAGCTCATTATGTCACATTATGTGACAAAAAAGTCCACCTCTATCTGAGGCCCTGGGCTACCCTGCCCCTAATCAGGACAGTGTATCTGACCAAGAATAGCTACAGCAACAAGGCTTCTTGGTGTCAATGGTCTGGGCCCTTGCTCAGTCCCCAGGAGGGGAGAGGATCTAGCCTGGTGGGAGCTCAAGTCCATGTGCGTTAGTACAGTCCTGGAACACAGCGGGCACACACTGACGTCTGTAGAGTGAATGCACTTGTACTGCTCTTTGCAGTGTAAAAAGTGCTTGCTCACCTTTTATGCTTCATTTCTCACAACTACCACATGAGGTAGGCGCTGTTACACTCCACTTACCCGCGAGGAAACTAAGCTCGTAAGGGAGAGAAAAGAGGCCTGAACCCAGGTCTTCTCATTCTCAGTCTGTTGCTTTTTCTAATCATCTACAGAAAAGGGATGTACAGGATCTACAGAAAAGGATGGCAAGCAATTTCACTTTATGTGCTAACTCTGACTTTTCAGCAGTGGCTACTGGCTCCCAAGGAGCACTGTACTGAGGTCGCTGGGGCTGCACCTGGCTCAGTGGGACAGTGTGCTGTGATTGATTAGCCATGTCTGTCACAGGCATGGAAAGTACTAACAGGACCAAAGATGCCACCTATTTACCATATTTTCTTTTTCTCTGCTCCAACCTATTTATTTTATAGATAATAAAGTTAGTTATCAGAGAACAGATGTATTCTATGTCACAAAGCTGAATGGTAGGGGAAGTGAAATTTGAACCCACGACTTTTGACTATAAGTCCAGTCCTTTTTTTTACTATGTCATGCTATCCTGGGCCTAATACTACTTATAGTTCCATAAGTATGGGTAAATGAGTTCCCTGTGACTCAGTTTCCTCACTCGCAAATTCAAAGAAATAATTCCTGTTTTATCTGTCTTACAGAATTACTGACAATCCAGTGAAATGTCAGAATCCAGAACTGAACTCCCAGGCCCACGTTCTTGCTACTGCACCATGATGTTATCATTAGATGTGAAAACATTGAAAAGCATAAGCAGCCTGACAAAATGCAGAGTATTATGGGAAGTAAGGAGTCTGGGGCCCTAGATCCTTCCTCAGTTGCTTCTGCTCCACACCTGCAGACTTCCTCTCTACATCTCCACATGTAGGGGCTCAGGAGGAAGTCAAGGCTAACAGCAGAAGCAGACCCTAGATCCCCTGGAGACTGTTGGTCCCAGGTACATTTCAGGACAGAGAGTGTTTTTGTGGCTGGAGGTGAAAACTCCTGACCAGGCAGGGCTTCCATCCCTCTCATCCCCTCCTTCCTGCTCCCAGAATGGATGTCCCAGATCTAGTTAATGAGTTTGAACTTGTGATTGGAAACTGGGACACTGCACCTAGACTCCCACCTCCTCAGGAAACAAGATGATGGCAGTAGGGTCTAGAGAGGAGTGAGGCTGGGTTTCCTGTCTGTCTCCTGCTTCTGCCCCGTCCTCACTCCTTCATCAAAGCCTCCATCTCCACCTCCCCCACTCTCTATCTCCTCCTTCTCTTCCTCTGACTCACTCCCTTTGGTCCTTCAACCAAGGTGCCCATCCCCCATGGCCCTCTTTCTTTAGCCTCAATACCACAGTGATCTCCAGAAAAGGCAACCCTGCCGCTGCAATGCACATTCTAAAAGTACTGTTTTGGGTGCATCTACCTTGTCTCTCTCTTAGAATGACAGTTGCCCAGAGTGGAGGTCATGAGCTGGCCTAGTGGTGTTAGAGAGATCACTCATCTTAACTAGCCTTAGACTCATGGGATTGTAGGGCTAAAGGGAGCTAACAAGGTCATTTAGTCTAAGCAGCCATTGGAAGCAGATTTGTAAGTACTAAATATATTCTTGAACACAAAGAACTCAGTAGCTCAAAGGTCATTCATTATGAGAGTCTGGGAAACTCCTATCCACTGGATTTACTTTAGTTTTGGATTGTCTCTGTTCACTAGAATGTAAACTCCATAAGGGCAAGGATTTTTGTGTTTTATTCATTACTGCATTGCTACTGCCTAAAATAGAGCCTGGCATATGGCAGGTACTCAAATATTTGTTGAATGAATTAATAATTGGTCTTGTTTATAGCTCGGGGGGCCTTTCAAAAGAATCTAATCCTTTTTGTCTTCTACATGAAAGCCCCTCAAATAACTAAAGATAGCTGTCACGTTCTCTGAGTCATCTCCCTCCCTGACTAAGCACTTAACAGTTCCTTGAACCTTATATGAAGAATACCCAGACCCTTTGCCATCTTGGGGTGTTCTCCAGAATCACAAAGCAGCAAGAGAGACACCAGAAATTTTTCTAGCTAGTCCACGCTCTCATTTTACACATAAAAAAATGGAGGTCCATAAAGGTATAGCAGCTATGGAAGGAGAAACCTGGGATCAGGGTTTTATTAGAAGGAGATGGGCCAACATCAGAAACAGCTGAGATAAGCTCCATGACGCAGGAACTTTATAGGCAAAACAAATCCCAGACCAATATATTTCCCATCTTCTCGATGCTGTCCGTTTGAATAGCAGAACTTCAAAATTGGTGTCTCCTAGACCAAACCAATATAGCTTTATATGTAATCAGACTCTTTATCCATTTAACAAGTATTAAGAGTACAGTATGTGCTATGAAATACGCTGGGTTTTGGGGATACAGACTTGAAAAAAAAGTCTCTACACACTTGGCACTTATAGTCTGTCTAGTAGAGACACCCAAGCAAATAATTAAAATTCTATAAAATGGCCACAGTGATATAGGGGCACATTTCAGAGGGAATGGAAAAGGAGAAGGAGCCAATCTTGGGGAGGTAGAGAAGGCTTCTTGGAGGAAGGGGCAACATTTGGACACCAACAAGACCACACTTGTCTGGATTGGGCTTGCTACGGGCTTCAACTTGAACCCTGGCACAAATCTGGTGTGCAGCTGGCACAGACGCTGCAGGGCTGGTCTTAAGCAGACTGGTGAATCCCAAAGGCTACCCTTCCTGTAGACACCATCAGTCAGGTCTGTGTTGCCTCAGAAGTACTGGGTACTTCAAAAAGTTCAGGACAGGATTCATATTATCTTTTAATTCCATTTTTCCATGAACTTTTTGAAGTACCCTTGTAGCACAATAAGGTCTTTCAATTAGAGAGATGAAGAGCTTTCTGAGGGTCCCCTTGCTGCTTCCCCATGAAAGTCCGACTTGGGCTGTCCTGCTTTAGGGGTGGAGGTAAGAGGCTGGACTCTCCTGGATATGAGGCCAAGTGGCAGCCTCCCCACTATCATCACCAGTGGCGCCTTGGAGATAGGATGTGGCAAAGGCCATGCAGGATGAGGGGGAGGGTAGAAACAGGTTTCTGCAGAACTCTTTAAAAGACAGCTTTAAGTGAGCAGGAAAGACAGTTTAGAGCACAGATGCTCTGACACCCTTCAGCAGACTAGACCCTTCTAAGGCATAAGATAATCTTTCTAGTAGTGGCTTGGACATTCCAGGAGCAGAAGCATTGCTCTCTACCCCTGCAAGCCTTCAAATTTGCAGACGGCACATATACTCTTCCCTACAGCACAATCTACCACCAACATGCGGCCCCTGAGTGCTGCACTGTCCTGGAGAGAGAAGGCTGACATGCTGGGAAACAGCAGACCGCAACCTCACAGCCACACCCCAGCCCAGCGCAACTGCTGTCTGGGAGCATTTGGATTGGACAGTGAAAGAGAATATGCAAATCAGACTCCAGACGATGTTAGGGGCTAGAAACCGCGATTGTAAATCTGGGAAGCCAGACAGCAGCATTACAGAGCTAAGAGCCTTCAGGAAACGATAGTTAGGGTGACTAATAAATCTGAAACTTGACGTCTTAGCTGAGCTAGAGGAGGGAGAGAGGCGCCATCATCTCTGCTCAAGGGAGGGATGATGAAACGGATCTGCAGGAGGCCTGTCCTTTGCTAGCTTGCTGATGCTAAATAAGTTATCATGATGTGCCTCAGTTTTCTTTTTTGCAAACAATGAAATAAGCAGCTGATTACTAGGAAACTGTGGTTTGCTGAGGTTCTCTTAAGAAATGCTTGATGGTAAAACACATGGAAGCCTGTTTTTTGGGCATGATTTGTATCTGCACTGATCACTGGTTCACCTCTGGTTTGTACTTTAGAAAGTGCCTTGAGGTTTACAACAAGGTTCCCCATAATTCTGTTCACTCTCAAGACAACCCTGTGAGGTAGATACTACTACTGTCAATGCACCCATTTTTCAGATGGAGAGACTATGGCTCAGAGAAACTGCAACTTGTTCAGAGTTCACAGCCAATCAACTCTGTCTTTGGACACCAAAGCCCAGGCTGCCTCACTGCCTCTGTAAATAAAAGTAGCCAAATGAGAGGGGCATTAAATGTTTACAAAATGTGTACCCTCTTAACGTGTCAGTGACTCTCCTCGACATTAAAGAGCAGGTGGAACACTCACAAAGGACTCACTTGCTGTGGTACAAGTATGTGTTAGGTGCCTACTAGGGACAAGAAGCTGCACGAGGTATGGGGACAATGATGTGTAAGATACACAGATCTGATCTCTGCCCTCATGGTCTCTAGTGGGAGAAACAGACAAGCCAACATGCAATTACATCACAGTGGGACAAATGGTTGATGGGGCACAGGCTGATGCTGACCACACCAGAGGTTTGGGGACATGGAAATCTCTCAGTTTTACTCCGGTAACGGAGCAAGATACTCCTCTCTGTGAACATCTTAGCCACAGAGATTGTCAAACAACTGCAAGAAGAGAGTGGAATATTTCTCCCCGTGTATCTTTCATGCGGTTTTAAAATTCCTTAGTCTAAAACATATTTTCTTAAAGCTATTGAAATTGAGTGTTTACTATGTGCTGGGAGCTGGGCCCATGATAGATACTTAACAAATATGTATTAAACTAATAAATGTAGGATCTTCACAAAAACTTGATGAGGTGGGCATGTTTATCCTCATTTTACAGAAGAGGAAAGTGTGTTCCAGCTTGGAGGTGATGGGAGCTGTATGTCCACATGGGGTCTGGCAAAGGGTGTCTCACAGATAAGTGGCAACCACCTCTGGTTGTCCTGGCTGCTACCCGAGGCACAGTCCATGAGAGCTTGCATTGTCTTTTGCATGCACACTGACAGATGCATAGCTGTACATGCCGGGCACAGACTGCAAGTGCTCTAAACTCTGGAGGAAGGACACTGCTCTGGGCTGAATAGTATGGAGAAAGGGAGGAGGCAGGCTGGCAGTTTAGTCTAGTCATGCAAAGTTGAGGTGTTCTCTGCATGCATGCAGGGCATGCCTCCCATGAAAGGTCCTGAGTTTCCTTGTCCTGGGCACAGTTCCTCGATTATCAGGATGTGAGGGTGAGTGGCATGTGGTGACCAGCTCTGCTTTGACCTGGGGAATGTCTGCATGGAAGGGGACAGCTGCCTTGTAGAGGTGTTATATCTAGGCAGGTCACCAAGGACATTGTGCAATGAAAAATAATTGTTAGGGGGTGGGGGGTTAGACTGCACTTAAAGGAGGTTCTCATGTCCTGAACAACTCAGGTCTATTGAAACTTGGGACTCTGTGCCCAGAAATCTGCTTCCAACCTGAACTCTCCCAGATGCCTGGATCTTTTGGGTGGGCCTGGGAAGAATGCATAAATGAGGCTGGGACATGGGCAGCAGCAGAAGCCTTGAGCCCATAGAGAGAGAGGCTCAGTGGTGCACCAGCACTGAGATATGTATGGCACACGGTCCCTGCCTTCAAGGGGTTTAGGGTCTAGCTGGGAAAAGAGGGAGCCTATTTTTACATGAGGATTGACTATAAAACAAAGAAACTGGTTTTGTTTGTGATCTGAAGATCATTATCATTACTTTAGGCTGTGTGTAATCTTTTTTATTTCCTCAACCAAACTATAAGTTCCCCAAGGGTGGGGCCTCATCTTCTAGGTGTCTGACCCCTGCAGTTGTAGCATATAAAAGGCACCTTAGGCCCGTTTTTTATGGAATGATGTGTGGACTATTGGTTGCAAAAGGTCTTAAAATCTATTGAGTGCCACAGGCCTAGAGAGATGGGTGGACTAAAGGGTTAACTGAAATAACGTGCTCCTGCCCTGTGCCAGGCTCCAGGATTCAAACATGAATAGCACAGTTTCCCAGTTCAAGGAGCTCAGTCCAGATAGGGCCGTGGTTTGGTCAATGGTACAGTAATATAACAGGCCACAGAGTCCAGTGGTTACGAGTGTGGACTTTGGAGCCAGATCATTTGGGCTCAAATCCCAGCTCTTAATAGTTTAGGCAAATCACTAAATTTCTCTGTTTCAATGTCCTCATCTATAAGGGGCCATAATAACAACAGTACCTAACATAGGGTTGTTGTGGGGATTAAATGAGTTAAGACATATTAAATATTAGGGAACACATAAGCATTACCTATTAATATATGGTAGAGGCTGAGACAGTGGGAGGGGTGGACACTACATCCAGGGATGGCTCTCTGGGGAGACGCACAGGTGTCTTCTAGGAGAAGGGGGGTGATGCTGGCTGGGGAGCAGCATGTGCAAAGGCGTCGGGGCGCCATGGCTGGGAACTGCATACCACGCAGCGTGGCTCTGGCCCAGGTACCAAGGAGGGGCTGGCAGACAAGACAAGTTAGAGATGCTCCTCATTCCCTAACCTGAGAAGGTCAGGTCACCAGAGGCATGGATGGCATTTCTTGCCAGGGAGTTTGAATTTTATCTGAAGGGAATGGGGAACCTTAGGAAGCTTTTAAGTAGAAGAGGGTGACATGATCATGTTTATATTCTGAGATGCCCACTCTGGCTGTGGTGTAGAGGACAGGTGGCGGAGGGCAAGAGTGTGGAGCAGGGAGGCCCGTCAGGAGGCTGTGGCAGCAACGCAGGGGAGAGATGTTGAGGCTTGCACTAGCAGTGTGGGTGGAGAGAAGAGGACAAACCTGAGCAAGATTAGGAGATTCAATATCAGGACTGGAATATACTAAAACCATCAGGACCGGAATATACTAAAACAGCATGACTAACAGTACTAACATGTCTTTTTTTTTTTTTTTTT
>NW_007742331.1:0-202 GCF_000696425.1 Galeopterus variegatus
GTCTTCCTGTGTGTCTCTCGGTGTTTGTGTCTGTCTGTGTGTGTGTCAGTCAGTCTCTGTGACTTTCTGTCCGTGTGTCTTGCTGTCTGTCTGTCTGTGTCTCTATCTGTCTGTGCATCTGTCTGTTTCTGTGTTTGTCTGACCGTGGGTCTATATGACAATGTGTTTTCTGTTTGGGTGTCTTTCTGTCTTTGTGTCTTTC
>NW_007742331.1:1933-3610 GCF_000696425.1 Galeopterus variegatus
CCTGTGTGTTTCTCGGTGTGTGTGTCTGTCTTTATGTGTGTCTGTCAGTCTCTGTGTCTTTTGGTCAGTGTGTCTTGCTGTCTGTCTGTATCTATCTGTCTGTGCATCTGTCTGTGTGTATCTGACCGTTTGTCTATATGACAGTGTGTTTTCTGTTTGAGTGTCTTTCTGTCTTTGTGTCTTTCTGATTGTGTCTTTCTGTCTGTGAGTGTTTCTGTCTGTGTGTGTGTCTGTCAATCTCTGTGTCTTTCTGCCAGTGTGTCGTTCAGTCTGTCTGACTGTTTGTGTCTCTATCTGTCTGTGTGTCTGTCAGTTCCTGTGTGTCTGGCTGTCTGCCTGTGTGCCTGTCTGTCTCTGTGTCTGTCTGTATGTCTTACTGTCTTTTTATCTTTCTGTCTATGGGTCTGTCTGTGTGTCTTTCTGTCCTTGCGTCTGTCTGTGCATCTGTCTGTTTGTGTGTCTGTATGACGGTGTGTATATGACAATGTATTTTCTGTCCGGGTGTCTTTCTGTCTTTGTGTCATTCTGTTGGTGTCTTTCTGTCTGTGTGTCTGTGTGTGTCTTTCTGTCTGTGAGTCAGTCTGTCTGTTTGTCTAGGTGTCTGTGTATATGTGTCTTCTTGTGTGTCTGTCTGTGTGTGTGTCTGTCAGTCGCTGTGTCTTTCTGTCAGTGTGTCTTTCTGTCTTTCTGTCTGTCTGTGTCTCTATCTCTCTGTCTGTTTCTGTGTGCCTTTCTGTCTGCCTGTGTGTCTGACTGTCTCTGTGTCTGTCTGTGTGTCTTTGGGTGTGTATGTCTGCGAGTGTGTTTCTCTGAGTGTCTGTCACTCTGTTTGTCTGTCTGTCTGTGTGTCTTTCTGTGGCTGTGTCTTTCTGTCTGAGTGTCTGTTTTTCAGTGTGTCTGTCTGTGTGTCTANTGTCTGTCTGTGGCTGTGTCTGTCTGTCTTTGTGTCCGTGTGTCGGTATGTCTGTATGTGTACCTTTCTGTCCACACGTCTGTCTCAGTGTGTGTCTGTCTATCTGTGTGTCCTTCTGTCTGTGTGTCTGTGTGTCTGTGTGTCTGTGTGTCTGTGTGTCTGTGTGTCTGTGTGTCTGTGTGTCTGTGTGTCTGTGTGTCTGTGTGTCTGTGTGTCTGTGTGTCTGTGTGTCTGTGTGTCTGTGTGTCTGTGTGTCTGTGTGTCTGTGTGTCTGTGTGTCTGTGTGTCTGTGTGTCTGTGTGTCTGTGTGTCTGTGTGTCTGTGTGTCTGTGTGTCTGTGTGTCTGTGTGTCTGTGTGTCTGTGTGTCTGTGTGTCTGTGTGTCTGTGTGTCTGTGTGTCTGTGTGTCTGTGTGTCTGTGTGTCTGTGTGTCAGTGTGTCTTTCTGTCCTTCCGTTTCTCTGTGCTTCTGTCTGTTTGTGTGTCTGTCAGTGTGTCTGACTGACCATGTGTCTATATGAAAATGTGGTTTCTCTCTGGGTGTCTTTCTGTCTTTGTGTCTTTCTGTCTGTGTGTCTGTGTGTGTGTCTTTCTATCTGTGAGTCTGTCTGTCTGTGCGTCTGTCTGTCTGTTTGTTTTTTAGTCTGGGTGTCTGTGTATGTGTGTCTCTCTGTGTGTGTCTCTGTCTGTTTGTGTGTCTGTCACTCTCTGTGTCTTTCGGTCGGTGTGTCTTTCTGTCCGTCTGTCTGTATCTATCTGTCTGTGC
>NW_007742331.1:5483-7765 GCF_000696425.1 Galeopterus variegatus
GTGTTACTTTCTGTCTGGGTGTCTGTATGACATTGAGTCTGTGTGTCTGTCTGTCTGTTTGATTGTGTGCGATTGTGTCTCTCTGTGTGTCTGTCACTCTGTGTGTCTGTCTGTGTGTGTGTGTCTGTTTGTTGGTTTGCGTGTCAGTGTGTCTTTCTGTCCGTGGGTCTGTCTGTGTGTCTTTCTGTCTGTGGATATGTCTGTGGCTGTGTCTGTCTGTCTGTGTGTCTGTTTATGGGTTTGCCTGTATGTGTGTCTTCCTGTCCATGCCTCAGTCTCTGTGTGTGTCTGTCTGTCTCTGTGTCTTTCTGTCTGTGTGTTTGTCTGTGGCTGTGTCTTTCTGTCTGTGTGTCCGTTTGTCAGTGTGTCTGTCTGTGTGTCTATCTGTCCGTGAGTCTGTCCGTGCGTCTGATCTGACTGTCACTGTGTCTGTCTGTGTGTCTTAATGTCTTTGTATCTTTCTGTCTTTGTGTCTGTTTGTCTGTGTGTCTGTGTGTTTGTCTGTCTTTGTTACTTTCTGTCTGTGTGTCTGTATGACANTGTCTGTCTGTGTGACTGTCTGTGGCTGTGTCTGTCTGTCCTGTGTCCTTTTGTCGGTGTGACTGTATGTGTGCCTTTTGTCCACATGTATGTCTCGGTGTGTGTCTGTCTATCTGTGTGTCTTTCTGTCTGTTTGTCTGTCAGTGTGTCTGTGTGTCGGTGTGTCTTTCTTTCCATCCGTATTTCTGTGCGTCTGTCTCTCTCCGTGTCTGTCTGTGTGCCTTACTGTTTTTTTTATCTTTCTGTCTCTGTGTCTGTCTGTGTGTCTTTCTGTCCGTGCATCTGTCTGTGCATTTGTCTGTTTGTGTGTCTGTCTGACGGTGTGTATAAGACAATGTGTTTTCAGTCTGGGTGTATTTCTGTCTTTGTTTCTTTCTGTTGGTGTCTTTCTGTCTGTGTGTCCGTGTGTCTCTGTGTGTGTCTTTCTGTCTGTGAGTCAGTCTGTCTGTTTGTCTGAGTGTCTCTGTATGTGTGTCTTCTTGTGTGTCTCTCTGGGTGTGTGTCTGTCAGACTCTGTGTCTTTCTGTCAGTGTGTCTTTCTGTCTGTCTGTCTGTCTGTGTCTCTATCTCTCNTGTCTCTGTGTGTGTCTTTCTGTCTGTGAGTCAGTCTGTCTGTTTGTCTGAGTGTCTCTGTATGTGTGTCTTCTTGTGTGTCTGTCTGTGTGTGTGTCTGTCAGTCTCTGTGTCTTTCTGTCAGTGTGTCTTTCTGTCTGTCTGTCTATCTGTGTCTCTATCTCTCTGTCTGTTTCTGTGTGCCTTTCTGTCTGCCTGTGTGTCTGCCTGTGTGTCTGACTGTCTCTGTGTCTGTCTGTGTGTCTTACACTCTTTTTATCTTTCTGTCTGTGTGTCTGTCTGTCTATGTGACTTTGGGTGTGTATGTCTGCGAGTGTGTTTCTGTGTGTGTCTGTCACTCTGTGTGTCTGTCTCTGTGTCTTTCTCTACAAGCGTCTGTCTGTGCGTCTGTCTGTTTATGTGTCTGTCTGTGTGTCTGTCTGACGGTGTGTATATGACAATGTTTTTTCTGTCTGGTTTTCTTTCTGTCTTCGTGTCTTTCTGTGTGTGTGTCTGTGTGTCTGTGTGTCTGTGTGTGTCTTTCTGTCGGTGAGTCTGTCTGTCTGTTTGTCTTTTTGTCTGGGTGTCTGTGTATGTGTGTCTTCCTGTGTGTCTCTCGGTGTGTGTGTCTGTCTGTGTGTGTGTCTGTCAGTCTCTGTGTGTTTCTCTCAGTGTGTCTTTCAGTCTGTCTGTCTGTCTGTCTGTGTCTCTGTCTCTCTGTCTGTTTCTCTGTGCCTTTCTGTCTGCCTGTGTGTCTGCCTGTGTGTCTGACTGTCTCTGTGTCTGTCTGTGTGTCTTACAGTCTTTGTTTCGTTCAATCTGTTTGTCTGTCTGTCTGTGTTTCTTTGGGTGTGTATGTCGGCGAGTGTGTTTCTGTGTGTGTCTGTCACTCTGTGTGTCTGTCTCTGTGTCTTTCTCTACAAGCGTCTGTCTGTGCGTCTGTCTGTTTATGTGTCTGTCTGTGTGTCTGTCTGACGGTGTGTATATGACAATGTTTTTTCTGTCTGGTTTTCTTTCTGTCTTCGTGTCTTTCTGTGTGTGTGTCTGTGTGTCTGTGTGTCTATGTGTGTCTTTCTGTCGGTGAGTCTGTCTGTCTGTTTGTCTTTTTGTCTGGGTGTCTGTGTATGTGTGTCTTCCTGTGTGTCTCTCGGTGTGTGTGTCTGTCTGTGTGTGTGTCTGTCAGTCTCTGT
>NW_007742331.1:8637-9395 GCF_000696425.1 Galeopterus variegatus
TGTGTGTCTGTCTGTGTGTCTGTCTGACGTTGTGTATATGACAATGTGCTTTCTGTCTGGGTGTCTTTCTTTCTGTGTGTCCGTGTGTCTGTGTGTGTGTCTTTCTGTCTGTGAGACTGTCTGTCTGTGTGTCTGTTTTTCTGGGTGTCTGTGTATGTGTGTCTTCTTGTGTGTCTGTCTGTGTGTGTGTCTGTCAGTCTCTGTGTCTTTCTGTCAGTGTGTCTTTCTGTCTGTGTGTCTGTCTGTCTGCGTCTCTATCTCTCTCTTGTTTCTCTGTGTGTTTCTGTTTGCCTGTGTGTCTGCCTGTGTGTCAGACTGTCTCTGTGTCTGTCTGTGTGGCTAACAGTCTTTGTATCTTTCTGTCTGTGTGTCTGTCTGTCTTTGGGTGTTTATGTCTGCGAGTGTGTTTCTCTGTGTGTCTGTCACTCTGTGTGTCTCTCTGTGGCTGTGTCTGTCTGTCTGTTTCTGTTTATGGGTATGTCTGTATGTGTGTCTTTCTGTCCATGCATCAGTCTCTGTGTGTGTCTGTCTGTCTGTGTGTCTTTCTCTCTGTGTGCTTGTCTGTGGCTGTGTCTTTCTGTCCGTGTGTCTGTTTGTCAGTGTGTCTGTCTGTGTGTCTATCTGTCTCTGAGTCTGTCCGTGCGTCTGTCTGTGTGTCTGACTGTGTGTCTGTCTGACCGTGTATCTAAATGACAATGTGTTTTCTGTCTATGTGTCTTTCTGTTTGTGTCTTTCTGTCTGTGTGTCTGTGTGTCTGA
>NW_007742331.1:9715-11235 GCF_000696425.1 Galeopterus variegatus
GTCTGGGTGTCTGTGTATGTGTGTCTTCCTGTGTGTTTCTCGGTGTGTGTGTCTGTCTTTAGGTGTGTCTGTCAGTCTCTGTGTCTTTCGGTCAGTGTGTCTTGCTGTCTGTCTTTATCTATCTGTCTGTGCATCTGTCTGTTTGTGTGTGTCTGACCTTTTGTCTATATGACAGTGTGTTTTCTGTTTGGGTGTCTTTCTGTCTTTGTGTCTTTCTGATTGTGTCTTTCTGTCTGTGAGTGTTTCTGTCTGTGAGTGTGTCTGTCAATCTCTGTGTCTTTCTGCCAGTGTGTCCTTCAGTCTGTCTGACTGTCTGTGCCTCTATCTGTCTGTGTGTCTGTCTGTTCCTGTGTGTCTGTCTGTCTGCCTGTGTGCCTGTCTGTCTCTGTGTCTGTCTGTGTATCTTACTATCTTTTTATCTTTCTGTCTGTGTGTCTGTCTGTGTCTCTTTCTGTCGGTGCGTCTGTCTGTGCATCTGTCTGTTTGTGTGTCTGTATGACGGTGTGTATGTGACAATGTATTTTCTGTCTGGGTGTCTTTCTGTCTTTGTGTCATTTTGTTGGTGCCATTCTGTCTGTGTGTCCGTGTGTGTGTCTTTCTGTCTGTGAGTCAGTCTGTCTGTTTGTCTAGGTGTCTGTGTATATGTGTCTTCTTGTGTGTCTGTCTTTGTGTGTCTGTCAGTCGCTATGTCTTTCTGTCAGTGTGTCTTTCTGTCCTTCTGTCTGTCTGTGTCTCTATCTCTCTGTCTGTTTCTGTGTGCCTTTCTGTCTGCCTGTGTTTCTGACTGTCTCTGTGTCTGTCTGTGTGTCTTTGTGTGTGTATGTCTGCGAGTGTGTTTCTCTGTGTGTCTGTCACTCTGTGTGTCTGTCTGTCTGTGTGTCTTTCTGTCTGTGTGTTTGTCTGTGCCTGTGTCTTTCTGTCTGAGTGTCTGTTTTTCTGTGTTTGTCTGTGTATCTATCTGTCCGTGAGTCTGTCTGTGCATCTGTCTGATTGTGTCTCTGACTGTGTGTCTAAATAACAATGTGTTTTCTGTCTTTGTGTCTTTCTGTCTTTGTGTCTTTCTGTTTGTGTCTGTGTGTCTGTGTGTCTTTGTGTTTGTCTGTCTGTGTTACTTTCTGTCTGTGTGTCTGTATGACATTGAGTCTGTCTGAGTGTCTGTCTGTCAGTTTGTCTTTCTGTCTGATTCTATGTGTGCACGTGTGTCTCCCTCTGTGTCTGTCATTCTGTGTGTGTGTCTGTCTGTGTGTCTGTCTGACTGTTACTTTCTGTCTGTATGTCTGTATGACATTGAGTCTGTGTGTCTTTCTATCTCTGTGAGTTTCTCTGGCTGTCTGTCTGTGTGTCTGTTTGTCGGTGCGTCTGTATGTGTGTCTTTCTGTCCATGCGTCTGTCTGAGCATCTGTCTGTCTGTGTGTCTGTCTGACTGTGTTACTTTCTGTCTGTATGTCTGTATGACATTGAGTCTGTGTGTCTTTCTATCTCTGTGAGTTTCTCTGGCTGTCTGTCTGTGTGTCTGTTTG